>NW_004949111.1:5233343-5252274 GCF_000317375.1 Microtus ochrogaster
TGTTTTTTCCTTTTCTCAATAAAACTAAAATAAAATAAAATAAAAAGGGAGGGAGGAATAGAAAAGAACGCTTTTCATACTGAGTGAGTGTCTCTTAGAGATTCTGGTTTCTTTAAGCTCTGAAAATCATCCTTAAAAGTCAACTAAATAGTCACACTGTAAATATCAATGCCATTCCCCCACAGGCTCCTGAATGCATGAGAATGAATGAATACATTACCTGTTCCCTAAAAAGTACTACTAAAATTTTCAATGAAGCCAGGTTTTAAGCTGAGAGAAAGTTTGTTAACAAAGAGCTTCCCCCCCTCCCCCAGTATTTTGGAGGCTTAGGTTTTTTTTTCCTTTCTTGTTTTAAAAACAAAGTCCTTAAAATTTGTAAGAGGAATTTCTGTCTCTAAATGTATTTTTCATGCTTGTCTTTGCCTGGTGCTTTTATTGTGTCATAAATCTCATGCAATGACATGCATGCTGTGAGTGGAACCATCACACAGAATCTCCTTGTTTTGGCGTTTGATTTCCAGCACCTGCTGGTGAGGCTTTCCCTCCTTAACTCAAGCAGGAGTTAGTAGCTCCAGAAGTGTTTGACAGACTAATCTTCTGATCGTGTAATAGCTGAAAATAGGGGAGATAAGCATTTCACCTTGCGTAGGTTACCTGTCATTTATGCAAATGGAGAGAGGAGGAATAGGAAGAGCCATTTCCAACATGTATTGCATTTATTCTTGAATGTTGTTCTCTTGAAAATTGTATAGTGGGAAAGAATTGAAGTTGGTCGGAGTTGAAATTCAGTTGGTTGAACTTACAAATAACAACTTAGTGTCTGGTTAACTAACAATTATAAGTATGTCAACAAAGAAATACAGTATTATGAAAATAGCACAAAGAGATGAAATGCTTATGAATGAATACCATAATACAGTAATAAACAGAGTTAACAACTTCATTGACAATACTACATACCCATTTAATTAACAGTTAAATGTGTATGTTTCTATTTTCTTCCTCTGTTACTCCAGGGATTGTTATTTTTGGAAGAAATGCTCTTTATTTATTCCACACTTTTAACACTGCACTTCAATAACACCATGCTCATAGGAAACATTCAATAAATGATTATTAAATTGAACGGTGTTGCTATTTTTAGTATACAAACATGTATATAAAATATGAATATTTATTCAGCTAAAAGTGCTGGATTTTGGAATTTATATTATTATATGTAGAAAGGTAGCAAATACCTTTAAGCTATTATTTATCTTACCCCCCTTTGTCACTTCTTAATTTGACACTGAGCTTTGAGTGGGTTCTGCACAAGTCTGATAGCCAGAGGCATGAAACAAGACCAGGGCAGGTCCAAAGCATTTAAAGCAACAAATATTTTACAATAAGTACTCAGTTTTATTGCAGGTGAGGTGAATTTTTATGTGTTTTTCGAAGAAAATAAATGCTCGCATACTATCGGAAAGCAGTGACAATATCATTTACAGCCTTTTCACCACAGAGGAGTCACCATTTCTATCACACTCCTCCCTGTCAAATGGATTAAAATAGTCTGTATGAAACTATTAATGGTCTCTGTGCTGAATGTCTATTTTACCTTAATGCATTTAAAACATTGCACTCTCCATACTGCCGTTTGAGCAACTTGGTTATTTTTCATAAAATACAGACTGATGTTTGTTTGATAGGGCTGAAGACTGGAGAAGTCACTGTTATGGCTGTATTGTCTCAGCTTAAAACAAATTATTTTAATTTTTAAAGGAAAATTTGTAAAAAAAAGTAATGTGCGTGTGCATGTGAGTGTGTATATGTGTGTGTGTGTGTGTGTGTGTGTGTGTATGTGTCTGTATTTGGAAACAGCTGGGAGATGCTCCTTTAAATTTATTTCCCTGAAACTATTTTTTTACATGTTTATAATTATTTTAATTGAGAGTATTACATATCTCAAATGTACAACTGTTTTGAATATTGCTGTTTTCTGAAAGAAAATAACATGTGTTTCTCCTTCTAAAAGCTTAAAGACAAATTTAACCAACAGTTATATGTACGTGAATCGTGAATGCATTTCATTTGCTTTCTTCACCTATGTCACATGAGTTTAATTTGTGGGACTGGATTGTGAGCCCGTGCACTTTCATACTCTCACACAGCAATGAATGAAACGCATAGCAGAGAGTGCCCTTCAATTGTGCACAGGCTGCCTATTGATATTAATGAGCTTTTTGCACAGATTGTGTGTGGTCATTTTGTGTGGCCTGAAGTGATCGTTTTGTTGTAATTTGCATGTTGGTCATTGCAAAGCATAGTGTATGCAACATTTCCAAAGTTTCTAGAGTTGCCTACAGAGGAAAAGTACACTAGAAACTTGAAGATTAAAACTGTTATTATTTTTAACTATTTTAGTACATTCTCTAAGTCAGCCTTACATGTATAGTATGAAATATCGATCAGATGTACAGAGAAAGCTGCAAAAAAAAGATGTAAAAGTTTGGCATTTTTTAAATACTGTTATTCCAATGTATTTTTAATTCATTAAGGAAAATAAAAGTTTTCTAGTTCAACAGAAGACTTCAATCTATGTCATGCAGAAATAGAGTACTAAGGGGTAAAGCATATCACAGGGTTTGATAAGTTGAACTTTGACTTGAAGCAAAAAGCTCCGGTTCTCAAGGTAGGAAATGGGTCCTTTGTCTTGTAGACCTGCCCTTAGAAAGCTATGGGAACAGCTACAGAGTAAACACTGCCTAGTCATCTGTGGCCAATGCTAGGGAGAGGACTCAAGGGACATGAAACAGCTACTTTTAAAATATAAGCCAAACCAAAACAAAACAAAAACCCAGTTTCACTTTTAACACAAAATTTAGAGAATTTCAGGATTTCTTTCATGAAATACCATGCAAAATGTAGGTGATTAAAGTAAGTTTATTTATAATTTCCACCCTTCTCAACTCGATCAAAGACTCAGCATCCAAAATTTCAGATTACAACACTCAGTCTCTTTTTGTTGTTGTTTTGAAAGGAGGGTGTTTATAGAGAACTGCTTGCTGTTGGCAGGTGAGCAGAGCAAGTTAAGCCCTCCGCTTTAATAGTGGCTCCTCAGAGTCACTGACAACACAGCTCACAAATCTGAGTTTTTCTCTTCCCTTTTATGACAGATCCCTCCACTTTGGTTCTAATAATTTCTACATGTATAAATTCATATGCTTTTGTGGTAAGAGATTTGTAACCAAAACTAATTTTAACTAAATATGGGTACTAACACTTTGATAGATAGATTGAGAGTGAAAGAACATTAAGAAAAATACTATAGTTGTGCAACATTTCCACCAAAACTCAGTCTTTATGTGGCTTATAATTATATATCACTCGAAGCCTATTAATTTACTGCATTTAATTATAGCACCTCTAATTGCTAAGTTTTAAAAACTTGATGCCAGTCGGTAATCTTTGTTAGGGTCCAGTGTTATCTGTGTTCATATTGAAACAGTGTAAGAGAGAAAACTTCTATCAGAAATTAATTATATACAATAAATTTACTTTTAATAATTTGGGGCGAATACTAATATGTCTCTTACAAATTTACATTTAAAATGACTTTTATGTGTGTGAAAGGGAGAAAGAGGAAGGGCTATGTAGGTATGTGAATCAGTCACATTTAATAGTTTTTAATATATGAAAACCAGCTAATGAAATTGAGAAATAATATATTTCCAGTTTCCTCCTTCCTTCCTTCCTTCCTTCCTTCCTTCCTTCCTTCCTTCCTTCCTTCCTTCCTGGAATCACTGATACACTATTCATTGCTAACAATGCAACACAGCTATGTCAGTATGTGTGTGTATACTTGATTAAGGTGAGAATCATTGAAACTAGGTTTTTGAATATATATATATATATATATATATATATATAACATTTTGTGAAGTATTCTATAGTATAACAAAGTTTTGTGAATATTTCCCCCTTCATTTCAGTGATCTATACAGAAATAATGTGGGCACAACTTGAGTATCTAGAAGGATGATAAAAATACATATTTAATGAGCTTATCAAATATCCTCATCTTCAAAGACGGTCTGTTGGTATATTGAAGGGGATTTGGATGTAGATGTGGATGTTTATGGTTCAGGGTATGTATCTATAGACATATATTAAAATTTATTGAGTTCACCTCAAAATAAGTGGCTCTACTTCTTTCTTTAGAGGATGAAACTATCTCATTATTTTTTCTTGCTAACAAATAGTGTTGTAAATAGAACACAGCATTCAAGTGAGTTATATAATATGTGAATAAATATAAATTCTATTTTTATATTAAGGAAAGAAATGATAGTGGACGAATGTCCTTTCATTTCAGTACACATGGGGCTTAATTTTCTGGATGTTCTTTACAAGGATCGTATTTTTGGTCCCTATAGGTGATTTTTCCCCAATTCTCCGAGGAGGCAGGAGTTAACTGGATTTGTTTTTTCTATGTTCTTTTCTATGGTCATATGAGTTTGGAAATATTCTACCATCCATGTTTTTTTTTTCCCATCAGTGCTCTTTTGAGAAGGTACCTTTATCTCATTTTATTTTTAAAAGCCTTGATTTTGAACATATTGTTTATTCACGTGTGCTAATACTTTGAAAATGGACATCTTAAATGCATAAGTTGGAGGGTTGCTAAATTGAAAATACTGCCTGGAGCATGTGTAAAAAACATTCTAGTCTTATTTTACAGAACACATGAGTGTGAGTGGTATCAATGATTTCTACAGTGTTGCTTTTTCTTCTTTAGAGACTTTTGGGTTGTTGAAGTCTCACATGTTTGGATTTTAACCACCAAGTTGTGGAATAATTTCCCCAGCTTGGAGGTTCCATATGTACCTTTAAAAAGATCTGAGAAGTGGGAGAAATACACTTTTCTCTTTTTGCAAACTACTTTCAACCTCCAGCTATTTTCTACGTTCTTGTTCTCCTTAGTCTCATCTCTCCTTCATATAAAAGATATTTAAAGAACAAAAACATATGTTCAGTTTGTAGCACTACAAACAATTAAAGCAACAATGGTAGACTAGAAAGCAAGAGAAATTTTGAATGCTAAATATTTTCAGGGAACAGTGTTTGCTTTTATTAGAGACAAACACTCCCCATGAACTAATTTAGGCAATAATTGTCTTAATATGGTTCTTTTTTAAAGGTAAGAAGCTAATTTCCTTGGATAATATTTTCCTTTTTGTTGATAGAGAAATAATTCATGAAATTTAGTAGTTTATTTGTCTTTGCTACTTATTCACAAGTATAAAGACAACCAACCTATATATATAGATAGGTTTAAGCTTCTTATTTGTATTTATTTACACATGTGTAACAACTGCATACTTCCTGTAGTCTCATCCTACCCCCCTAACAATTTTTCTGTGTTTTATTATTCTGACATGTTGATGGGGTTGAAAGTTTTTGCCTTTATAGCATCAGACATGATTAGCTGTTACTGTTACCTTTTAAATCCATCAGTTCTTCCTTAAAGAGGGCTACAACTGTAAAAGCTTGAAAAAGCCAATATAAAAGCTACTTCTGCGATGGCATTGGTGGAGAGTAGGGGAAAAAAGCAACCTTAAGAAAAGTAAAGCCCTATACAACAGCACTAACAACACTGGATTTTTAATGAAAATAATATTCTCATTATACAGAAATTGATAAGGTCATTATAAAAGACTGCTAGGTTATGGTATTATTAAGGAAAAAGGCAATAAAAGGAGATAGCTTGAGATAGATACATATGTATAATGCATATTAATATATTAATGAAGTATTGATTTCTATATTTGTATACTCACATAAATGCCTCCTAAAATATCTGTATATGAGTTCACCTAAGAATCCAGGATAAACTCAAAGTTAGTTGTTGTGTGGAGTTCTTTCATAAGAAAAAGGAACATTGTAATCTACTCATTTTTATAAGATGTTTTATAAGAAATAGATTATTTGTATGAAGCAAAACAGAACCAATATGCTTATTACTATAAGTTTTGTGCTTATAGATACACCTCTATAAAATCAATATCATGGGATTGGACAGATGACTCAGTGTTGAAGAGAGTTTCCTCCTCTTCTAGAGAACTCCAGATTGTCTCCTTGGATCCATGTTATGTGCCTCACAACTGCCTTAAACTCCAGGGAATGGAGTACCATCTTCTGAACTCTGTGAACGCTCACACACATGTGGCATACACACAGAGAGACACAGACATAAACATACATAAAACAATTTTTTAAAAAACAATCAACATTACGTATAAAGGGGATATATCTGTGAATATACACGCAACATGTGGCGTGTCTCATAGAAAACACATCTGCATGTTTTACTACACAGCTACAAATAATCAGGCAATCTGTAAAAATCAAGGCATCATTTTTGATAATCGTTACCTATTAAAGTGATTCAATAATTATGATTTGTCTAAGAAAAATATCTCTCTTTCAGAGTATGAGGATAAGGTGTCTTCATTGCTGGAAATTTGTGTTTTGTTTATTTATTCAAATGCATCAACCAAAAGAAAGTTGGACAAAGAATTCCTGTACGAGTAAAACCTTAAAATAGAGTTGCATCATATTTGGCAAATTATTCATTAGCTACCACTACATGTAGCAATCCCTTATTCTATGGAAGGATTTATGAAATTAGTAATACATGTAAAATTATATGTGGGAATGGAAAGATGACTATAATAAATCAAAATTCTCCCCAAATGTCTCATAATCTTTTCTTTTCTCTTTTACAAGCCAGATAGGGATTGAAGCAAACAGTTTACTTAGACCCAGGGAGCGCCTTAAAACAATCACTACATAAAATCATATCCCCATACCTACTAGAAGGGCAACTGACAGGACTGGGGAGGAGGAAGAAGGATGAGAACGTGTAAGAAACATAGAAGTCCCGGGAAGGTTTCGGTCTAATTTTGGGGGCAGCAGTGGGGTGGGGTGGGGTCAGGGGGAACAAACTAGAAGACACTGGTTGGCAGACATTGTGTTCTGGGAGAACACTATAAAATAGTCTTACCCACCTGGCTTTCCACCATTGAGGTATACATTTTATGTGAGCCATATGTGTGGGTGTACAAACAGGTATTGTGTGTGAGAGTACATTTCTGAGCCGAAAGGGCAAAAGTCATAGGAATAGAAACCAGAATCAAAACAAAAACTAATGATTTCTAACCCGAAGCAAAGCAAATGCCTTGCTTACCCAGGATGTGCCTCTTTAAATGCTCTACTTCACACACAACACAATAAGGCCAGGAGAAGAATACTTTTTTTTTGGAAAAATGTTTTATTTAAACCTTTAAATCTTTTACAACAATAAAATATTGCGTCAATATAAACCCCTTGACTAAAACTGTTCACATCAAACATTACAGCAAATTGTTTTCTTTTTGACACTCAACTCATCTTTGAAACCATTTCTATTTAAACACAATGCAGAATTTATTGAAAATAAATAACTGTTGGCAACTGCAATAGGCAATTTGAATAAAATAGTTGGAAAAGCAACTCTTAATGAAAATAGCGTTTATTATACATCAGTTACTAAATGAATAAACTAAATGATCTTTTTTAAATTAATAACTTCAAAAACGTTTAATATACAAAACTGTACAATTATAAAGTCGGCAGAAATATTTGGGTTAACTCAGGTTTGAACCATAGCGTTTAACTGCAAAGAAAAAAAAATTAAAAAACCCACCACCCTCGAACATTTGTAAAACATGAATTCAACTAGGGAAATAAAATCGCAGAACTAAAACCTAAAAGTAAGAGAATGCAGAGGCTTGAGAAAAAATTAGAAGAAGAAAGAACAAAAAGAAAAAAAAAACCTAGCAAAAAAGTCCGGGATTTGAATTAATATATGCTTTTCAACCTGCGGCTAGAGGAGACACTGTGGTCAACCAGAGGCCTGGCAGCCCATACTAGCGCACGTCTTCTACAAGGGGCAGAAGGTTTTCTTGTTCTTAGGTAGTTTGAAGCTTTGTCTACCGCAGCTGCGCCTGCAGGCTGAATCCGGAGATCAGCCTGGCGTGCTGAGATCCCCTTCAGGTCAGGCCCGCAGTTACTGGCTGGACATGGGCGCTTCACTGGGCCAGCACAGAGTGCTTGTTGAGGATGAGGTGCACTTATGAACCTGTCCTGTGGACTTAAGAGAAAGCTAGCCATAAAGCCACGGCAACCGCTTAATTTTGGGATCTCTACATAGTCTAGCGAGAATTTTTTTAATTTTTTTTTTGTATGCAATAATACAATACACACAACTATCTACACACACACATTTGCACGCGCACGCACACACACACAGAAAAACATACACACATATTTTTGATTTTTTTAAGAAAAAAAAGCATAAACTCAGCCGCCCAGGCGCTCCCTAGCTCGCTCAATCTTCGCCATGGGCTTCCACCAGCTGTGCTCATCAAAGACGCTGAGATGGGCTCCCCAAGAGCTCACTCAGACCTTGGTATATACAAGAGGGAGAAGGTGGTACACGGCTGGACCAGAATTTCCGTGACTTTTGCTAATCATTTTATTGTCGCTCCGCTCTAAGCAAAGGGTGTCTGTTAACCCACCCCCTCACCACCCTACTGAGAGTATTTCTCACCCTGAAAGCCAGCGGCGGCGAACTGGGAGGCGCTGGCCCAATCTGTCGCCAGCGTCTTTTGGTCCTGGTCTCAGGTGAAAGCCACCATTCGTGAAGGCAAAGTCTTTCATCTAGGAGAGTGGGTAGCGCAGGTTGTCAACCTGACTATGCTGGCAGCCTGTGGGAAACTTCAGGCACAGACATTTACGACCTGGGTAAATTCAGAATCCTTCTGGTTCCTCAAACCCCATTTTTTGCGCACCACTGCTGAATCCTTCTGGGGTTTATGTTGTGGAAGCCTTCAGAGACTCCACAGTAGCAAAAAACAGGAGGCAAAAAGCAGCGAAATAGCCTCTCTTACTTTAGGCTTCTTTGCAAACCCATTCAGTTTGCTTGTTCTGCCCACATAGGCACTCAGTCCCCGGGGGAAAAAATAGAAACATCAACTTTCTCCATGGTATCTTCTCTCCATGCAGATTCGAAAGTGTGGGAGTGCAAGAGGTGAGCATTTTTCTCTTTCCTCCTTCCAGCCTCCCCTCCCTTTTTAAGCAATTAAAAACCCATCAGCTGAATGAAGAAATAATAATACTAGCAATAATAATGTGAAGTGGTCGATTAGATACAAATTATCTCACAAATATTGTGTACAGCTTGTAGTAAAACACCGCAGACATTTAGAAACGCTATAGAAGTTTTAAAAAATGCAAAACTAGTCTATTGTAAAACAGATTTCACCTGAAATACAGCTGCTATAACCAAGGCGCTGAAAGGTTATTCATAGGCACACATCTGTCTTCCCACCCTCTCCCGCCCCCACCCCTGTTACCCAGCTCCTTGCCCTTTTTAGAGAGGAGCAACCAAACAAATCTTACTCAGAGTAAACAATATGTATTGATCAGCAGAAAAGGTTGGAGGAAAATTGCCCTGGCAGCAGGGACTATGAGGTCCCCACCTGGACTGCTTAATACAATTGTGTTTCAGAGTTGAGAATCCTGAATGCGTGCGTGTGTGTGTGTGTGTGTGTGTGTGTGTGTGTGTGTGTGTGTGTGTTTCCTTTCTTAACATAAGTTAGAAACCCCTGTGGAGGAAAGAAAGAAAGAGCTAGCAAGCTAGAGAGATAGCAATAATAAAGACTGTAGTGATGAAAGGAAGGAAGGGAGTGAGAATGATATCCGCACTGCTCCCAGTGCTGCGGACCACCTTCTGGCTTCCTCCAGTCAGAGATCGTGGCAGGACGCGTCTGTTTTCACCGCGTGCGAATAAACCTCGTGTGGCTGCTGATCCCCAGGCGGAGTCATTCTTTTTTCTTTTTGTCTTCTATTACAGAACCAGACACGCACCACTTCTTTCTCCAACTGGAGGCTGTCTGCCAGCGAGGAGATCTCCTGCGCTGCAGGCTTGGGACACTTGAGGAAATGCGTTTCCAGGACGCCCTTGACACTCACCTCGATGGAGGTTCGCTTCTTGCGCTTGCGGCCCTGAGCGGCAATCTTGTCAATACTGGTAGGGCTTCCCGTGGATGAATCAGCCTCCTCCAGCCACTTATTGAGCAGGGGTTTCAGCTTGCACATATTCTTGAAGCTCAGTTGCAAGGCCTCGAACCTGCAGATGGTAGTCTGAGAGAACACGTTGCCATACAGGGTGCCCAGTGCCAGCCCCACGTCGGCTTGCGTGAACCCCAACTTGATTCTTCTTTGTTTGAATTGTTTGGCGAACTGTTCCAACTCATCAGAGGTTGGAGTCTCCTCATCTGAGTGGTCTTGGCAGTGGTGCGAGCCCAGCTCACCATGGTCTGGAGGCTCCCGGAGCACTGGATGCAGGCTCTGTGTGGAGGCAGCAGCTGGTGGTGGAGTGAGTCCCCCGTGTTCCAGCATACCGCTCACCGTGAATCCCGGCTGCGAGTACACGTTGAGGGGTTGACCGCTAGACGGGATGGACGAGTTTGGAGCTGGGCTCGCTCCCCAGGCATTCGGATGGTTAGTATGGGGCGAGTGGTGGGCTACGTGCGGCGAGCGGTGATGGATGATTGCTCCCAGTTGCAGATCTTCGCGTCCCGGCTTCACGTCCGGCTGGTCCAGGGGGCTGGTGGCCAATGTAGAGGACCACGGGCCCCCGTCGCTCAGACTGGTCACCCAGTGATGCCCGAGGGGATGCCCATTGCTGGGAACTCCCTGCAAGTAGTCACTTTGGAGAAGTTTCTGAGGATTGCGGAAAGGACTTCCCTGCTGCATGCCCGCAGAGTCCGCATGGACGAGGGAGCTGGAACTGAGAATGCTGTAGGGATTCGAGGCAGCTGTGGCCATGGTCGATGAGGATCCTCTACTAGTTATAATGTGGCAAAGGGAGCAGCTTCAGCCTTTGACATCTATGGTGCGGGGAACCAAAGCCGCTAGCGCGGGTTACCGGCACCCGCCAAGGCCAATCGCAGCTCGACTTGGCCTGGCCAGGCATAAACTCAGCCAATGATGGTGCGGGAGGCCGAGCTCGCTTTCCAAATTAGGCTGGCGAAGCTCCGGAGTTTCAGTGAGACCCAAGCAGGAAGTGAATCAATCTTTAGGCTCCATTGGCTGCCTAGCTCAGAGTGGCAGCGGCTCTTTTAGTTAACCCTTTCCCCCTCCTGGAGACCAAGTGTTTGTTTGTGACTGAGAAAGGCTATATTTGTGTAGAGTGGAAGTGAGGAGGCTACCTTTGGTTTCAGATCTCCCTTTAGCTTACTGAGATAAAAAAAAAAAGAAAGAAAAAGGAAGGAAGAAAGAGAAATTAAAATGTCATCTTGATCTTACTGCATTAAAATTTTCAGATTTAGTTAGTTAGCACTTTGGGTTACTGCGTGGTGGGGACTGCAAAATAAAACGCATCTACAAACTTTAAGCAATTCAATGTTTTAGGTTAGAGCCCAAAATGAAAATTCATTATCTAATAAAAGCTATTCTAATTTTTTTTTTTTTTTGCTCTTGTTACATTTACAAGAAACAAAAAAGCTCTAGGAAAAAGATTTCTGCTTTTTTTTCTTAAATTTTTGATTCAGGGCATGAAGAGTTGAGGGCTTGCGAATGTAAATCTTAAAGTGCTCCTTGGAAGACTCAGTCAGTTTGAAGTTTGCTGGTTAATTGGAAATCTGACTTTATCTTTGCTCCCCTGTCAGTTCCCATCAGAGGTCTCTCAGCTGCTTGTTGAAGCAGGCAGTCATCTTCCACACTCACCCTAGAGGCACGCAGCAAACCCAGTCCCCATTCCCAACAGGCAGACTGGAAAGCACTCAGAACACCAAGCAAGCCCAGTGTTGTCCCGGGAAAAAACTCTTTGAAACCTTTACAGCCTGCTTCCTTAGTAGAGTGATAGAAATATTGAGAAATGTGCTTCCTCTACTGTTCTTTCAAAATGTAGAGAATCAGAGAGACAAGAAAAGAGAAGACGGGGGCGGGAGGGGGGGGAGAAAAGGGTAGTGGGAAAGAGAGAGAAACGGAGAGAAACCGAGAAACCAGGAGAGAGATCTTGGTGGCTAGGCATCTTGCACAATTTTTCCATTTCTCCACAGCTGCCACAAAGCTTGAATTAGCTTTCAGCCCGGGGGACCCGACTGCTTTCAAATTTTGTTTAAAGGAAAGACATACCCTCCTAGGCTTTTCCAAGTTAGAGAAGAGCAAGTCCATGTGCTCCACAGCCCCACGCAAAGGTGTTGCTTGGAAACAGAGTTGGTGGAAATGCAAAGATGTTACAATTACACTAGCTCAGAAAAGACAATAAATACACAACACCCAATACCAAATGTGAAGTTGTTGTTTTTTTTTTTAAGTGACCTTTCGTTCGGTAATTTTGGAGGCAACCTAGCTGTGTAATTATATTTGCTCTAACAGAAGACGGCATCAGAGTTCCCTTATTGGTTTGAAATTCCATTAAATATATTGCAAGAGCTTCCTAGGTTAAGCTTGATTTAAATTTGCATACATTTTCATATATTTAGCTGAAATAAAAGAAGGCTTGCAGCTACCAGAAAGTCATTAAGGCATTAGTTTCTCTAAGAAGACAGATCTGAAGAAAATGCAAGAAAACGAGAAAAAAAATTAAAAGCAAGGTGAGCTTATTCTGTCATTCCTTTATATAGCGGAAGAGTATCTATTTCCTGTGAAATTGGTGATTATTTTTATGACAGCACAAAGTAATAGGAGCAGAGATTGGTAAATGTAAATGCGCGTTTGTAGGTGAGAAAACCTGGCATCTGTTTGAAATCTTTCTTTTGCTCTTAAAGATAAACACAGTAATTATTGGCAGAGAGGATCTTTCGCCATCCTCCCTGCTTCACCCTGCTTTTTCATTGAAATTGTAGGTTCATTTGCTGATGCCCTATTGTAAGGGCTTATCTGCTTTTAACCTAGAAATCGATTCATTCCCTCTGCCTTTCGCTGTCTCCCTCCCTCCTTCCATTCCTCCCTCCCTCCCACCCTCTGTCCTTCCCTCCCTCCCTCTTACACTCTTGTGCGCAGGCACTCTCTCTCCATCTCTGTGTGTCTGTTTCTATATGTCTTCTCTTTTCTGTGGAGGAATGAGGTAGGCTGTTTTTCACTGCTGAATGTATGCATTATCTTATACAAGAATGCAATCCAATTTGTGCCTGAACTTATGCTTCTCAAGAAATAAGAACTCATTAAAATCAAACAAAAAGAAGTTTTCGGTGCTCGATTAGACTGCCTGTTTGGTGATCGTTTGCTAGTATTTGTTGGGTCAGCTGAAAGGTCAGAGGAAATTTGTTGAAGAAACCCTATGTGTAAAACTCCGATCATGATTATAGCCAGGTTGTTGGTATGTTCAACACCCCCACCTAGCAGCTGCATTTGGGTGAAAGTATTGCTTCTCTCAGTCTGTCTGTTAAGGAGGTGAAGATAATTATCGTCTGATAAAGCTTTTTTTTTTTTGTAAAAAAGCATCCTTTTCTTGTTCTGATTAGAAAGAATGTTTGGAGACCACATTACTCTTAGTCTTGCTTTTTTTTTTTTTAAAAAAACATCCTTTTTTTGTTCTGATTAGAAAGAATGTTTGGAGACCACATTACTCTTAGTCTTGCCCTTGCTTTGCTTTGGTAACCGAGGGTTTGCTAGTAAAGCAAAAGTAGCTCAGATCATTAATCCCAAGTCAGGAGGTAGGGGGAGGGTAGTAAGGAGGATACATCTACACCCAGGAAAAGGCTTTTCATAGCCCTGTTTTCTAGCCTTTAATTTCAAAATAGATTTTTATTAGGAGCAGAAATCCTTACCATTCCCTTTCCTTCTCCCTTCCTTTCCCTCTCTTCAACTCTTGAATCTTTTCTCCTCTCCCCTCTTCCTCCTCTCATTTAAAAATTGTTTTTTGTGAGTATAGATAATGTCTATCTCATTAGGTGCAATCACTCCCTATAGCAGATGTAAAAAGTCTTCCCTTGTATATGGCATATTTTGCTTTCTGAAGAAAATGTCTACATGTAGTGAAATCTTCTTGCTGTTCTAACTAATCTACTAGAGAGGTTTCCTTGGCCCTCTCCTGTCAGTCTAACTTCCCAAGTGTAACAGATGCCGCTCTCAAGCGCTCCTTTCTGTGGCTTCTCTTTATTCAGCCTTGCATATTTCTCCCCATGATCTGGGTTTCCATAGAGAGAGGAATAAAAGGGGGGACCATGGTCACAAATCCCCTGCCCCATGCAAAATAAAAGAGCTTCATTCAATAGACGACCCTGTCTGGACATGGGAGAAAAATAAGTCCAAGCAAAGCTACTGTTGCAAAGAGCTGGTAACTTATTTTTCATAGACTGCAATTTGCCTTAAACTCCAAGTTACCCCTACTAAGCTTGATCTCTCTGGCATCTGGGCCAAAGACATATCTTGGTGTACTCCTCATGCAGATCTTCAAGTTCACTCCAGGTCCTCAGTCGGATTCCCCTATCCCCTATAGAGCTAATGGTTTGAATTATATGACAAAAGCTATCGAACCTATCGGGCGGGGGCAGCTAAAAGTCGCCCTAGATAGGAACTGGGCTTTGAAGTTGAGGAAATGTAATTGTAGCAAATCTACTATCTTTCTCCCACAAGACTGTAGAAGTTTCAGTTCTTGGATCATACAAGCATCTTCATTCCCTGTTGAGATGTTTCACACTCCAGTTTCCCACCCCACATTTTTCACATCCCTTTATTCTTTTCAATAAGGGCAATACAATTCATTTGGAAAAGAAAGATTTGCTTGATTTACTTATACTTTCATCTATTTATTGGTTTGGAGTTTCAGATAGCTTTTCTTCCTAAAAAAATTGAAAGGATGCAAGTTTCTGAGTGTCTTTGCAGAGGCTCAAGCCTCTTGTTTCCAAGCAAGGAAGGATTCACAAAAGAAATTAAGCAGATTAATGTGGTTCAGGTCTCGCTCCTGTAGAAGCATGCTAGCATGGCTCCAGCTGGGTAGTCTGCATCCAGACTCATTCTGAAAGTGCCCCAGCCATGGTGATTATGATTCTTGCAGATTTAATATTTGAGTGTAGATTATGAAGCATTCTCATTATTTGTACAAATTGAGGAAGGGAGGAGAAAGGCTGTCAGGAGCTGAAGCTGGCAGAGGGTGGGGGTGGGAGTCCGGAAAGGAGTCTAAAAAGCCAGATTTCCTTGTGTGTAATACAGCATGAAACTGCAGACAGTAGGATGTGGCACATGGGCATGACCTCTAGACTGAAAATGTCACCTTCAACACAAGTTCGCTCTGGAAACAGGGCAAGTTAGACTGGGTTGGCTAGGGGCAAGCACACATTTTCTTTTTTGAAAGCTAGGAGCTTATAAAGAAGTGGAAACAATTGAACAGCTTCTGAAAGGAGCAGAGAAATAAGCATTTTCCTCCCGCATTTGTACACTAAGCTCATAAGACATTTTGGATGGGAGGCACAGCTACCCTTCAGAGCAGTATGTTGTTCACTATACCTCCTTTAATATATCCCTCTCCTTTCTTTCTTTCTTTCCATTTTTGTTTTATCTTTTTTCCTTTTTCCTTCCTTTTTCCATCTTTCTTTCTTTTAAAATGTCCATCTTTTAAAAACTATAACAAGGTAAGGAAAAAAATCTCACCATATTCTGGGGGATAATTTAAAATACAGTAATTTTGACAGCATTAGTTAATATCAAGGACACAAATGCAATGAAGTTCATTTTAAGAGTCTCTTATCTTTTCTTGAGTGTGAAGAACCAGTAGCATAAAGTAGAAACTATAACAGAAACAGGGTAATGTACAAAACTACAATATTATTCATGACAATTTTATGTGAATACCACAACCTGTGAGAACTAGACATTTGCTAGCTAAATTTAATGTTGATGGAGGAAATGCTGTGGCATTGTGTGGCTGAGGCACAGACAGGATGGTTAAAATATAAGAAGAGACAATAGAGACCCTGGCTGCTTGGGGAAAGGATGCTTGTTTCCACAGCTACATTCCCAGATCTCCTTGACCCAGTCTCAGAATCTCTCCTGGGGTCACCTCTTCCCTTGCTTGAGCTATTGTCAGTACATGAACCCTGATCTTATGGAGTCCCGGGGAATGAACTCTAAGGAGACAACTCTGTGTAGTACTCAGCATGGCTATCATCCTCCCATCAGAATTTGAGGTGTCTAAGAATAATTGTGAGGGGGTTGGTTGGCAGTCACTTGTTTTGCACTGCTGACTGAGTCTAGCTTTGTGAGACTCAGTTGAGACTTTTACAATGTACAGATCTCATACAGAATTACTGATCTTTTTGGTTTTACATGGAGTCACAGAATGACTCTATACATAAACGGCAGTAATCTTTTTTTTTCAATTTAAATTAATCTCTAAAGTCAGAAATGGTGGATGTATTTAAAGATGAGAAAATAGTTCTATCTGTGTGATCAATCAGAGGGCATGTAAAGGTGACTTATTGTTTTAAATTCTATGGACTAATATTGGAAGAATCTATACAACTCAACTAATTGAACAGTATTGCTTTTAAAATAAGTAACTTTAGTGGTTACTAGAGTGTCTCCAAATTGAATTTGATTTCTTTCTTCATAGACTGATTAAGTTTTTAACATGAGTAGTTGTAAAAATGCTCTGGTTTCATTTAGAGGTCCCATTTCTCTGCCCTTATACTCTGTCCTTAGTGATTACTATATATCTGAAATGGCTAGCAGTCCTTAAACTTTAACACATATGGGAATATAGGAAGGTTTTGCTATACATAGAAATATTAACTCCTTATGAGAGGATCTTTAATGCATAATTTGATGAATATTCAGGGTTAATCTTACCACTTTTGGAGTCAAATAGTAGGGAAAACCAAGGGATCAAATATAGCCAGATATTTTAACTTAGACCTTTTAAAATTATTGTCATAGAAAGTGCAGAAACAGAACAATGTTAAGGGCTATGAGACAGACATATACATCTCTCACACAAACATTGGGGAAAATTTTTACTCTATAAAGACATCTTGGGACGTTGTTTAAAATCAAGAATGTCAATGCTCCCACTTCTGTGAATGTAGTTTTAGTTCTTGGAGAAGGGATGCTGTCTTTCTGGGTGTTCTCAAAATAGCTGTCTTCTGCTATGTTTCTTTGTACTGATATCACTTTGCTCTGGCTCTGGATTTGTGGGATCTATTTAACTCCTTTATTTCAGAAGAGGTGTATCTAATCTCACATTTGGTTTCCAGTTCCTATGGATACATAAATCAGTCCGTAGTATGCGTTTGCACCTATGCATATGTGTGCACATGTCTGCCTGTGCATTTTATATTCAACAATAAAACTTTTAAAGAGCCTCTTTTCAAGGTACACAAGCTCAATTGGATAGTAGAAGAACCTAACACTTCACCAGGCCTTCTTACTTAGTGAATTAATTTGAGGCTAGCATGTTATGTATTCTGGTGTTCTGGCAATTTCAATTCTACTTACACCAAAATAAGGAGGAATACAGGCAACAACAAGCAAAGAATTGACCCAAAGTGAGGAGAAATCTGGGAACTAACAGGAACTTACACTTCCTGGGGATTTTTGCTATTACTCTAATGAAGTAAACTTGGACTGACATTAGCTCCTGAATGTGTACAAACAGAGGTGTTTTGATCTGGTGGTTGCATCAGGGGTGGAGAAGGGTTGTGATTACTGCAAACATTCACTGAGAAATCTTGTCTTAAATCTGAAGATGGTAATTCTCTGAGTTAAATGAGTTTTATTGCAAAAACAAGACAGCTATAAGAAGGGATATATTGACCTGGATTTTGGTGGTGGCACACACCTTTAATCCCAGCACTCGGGAGGCAGAGACAGGTCGAGACCACCCTGGTCTTCAGAGCAAGTTCCAGAACAACCTTCAAAGCTACAGATAAACCCTATCTCGAATACCGCTCCCCAGAAAAAAAAGAAGGGATTTATTTTTGCTAGTCCCTAGTTGCCATGACCCCTCACTTTTGTGTTTCTAGTCTTCTGTTCGGAGCAGAATCTGTATTGTAGAAGCTAGGTGGATTTCTTCCTCCTAGTGATGGAGGAATGGGTTAGGAACCTAGTTCATACATCAAAGCCACTGTAATATTCTAGGGTCTTTTGAACACTCTTGTGCCTTAGATTGATCTTGCTGAGAATCTTTGTCCCTGAGCAGCACTGGCATCTTACAGTGCAAACTGATCCTAGGCCTAAGCACATTTAAACTCATTTAAACTATTTAGGCCCATGTTAAGTCAAAGCACCCAAAGTATTGACTTTCCCCCAAGTAATGCCCAGATCTGTCACAGAAAGATGCTTTTTCTAGCTCTGCTGTCTTAGTCTTCCCACCTCCTGCAAATTGGGATTCTTTCATGAGAATAATACTTGTATGAATTGCACTGTGGTGATATCTATACTAAAGGTTTCTTTTTAGGCATTATGAAATAAATTTTCCCACATTGAGGACAGCAAGATTTAAACCTCATATCTTCCTTTAAAAGAAAAAATTTCCTGTGTTTAATTAATTCTGGTGGGTGGGAATCCTTAGATGATTAAGAGAATGTGTGTAGGATAACATAAATATCAAAGCTCAAATTTCTTCCGTTCATCTATACATATTTTAATGCACCCAAATGAATAGTGAAAATGACTTTCTCTTTTCCTCATCTATACTTAATACTTTTGGTTTAGGAGAACAATTTGGAGTCCTGTTTGAAATAAAGCTATAAGCAGAATCACATTTGTTTTCATCATTACCCTTAAATGTAATCTTTCCTCAGGTGTTCAATGTAAGTATTAGTTATGCTTCCACAAATAAATGAATCCAAATCTCTCTCTCTCTCTCTCTCTCTCTCTCTCTCTCTCTCTCTCTCTCTCT
>NW_004949111.1:5252374-5262564 GCF_000317375.1 Microtus ochrogaster
TCTGTCTCTCTCTCTCTGTGTGTGTGTGTGTGTGCAAGAGATAGATGATAGAAGAACAAGCCTATTTGTAAATTTTCTTATGTAATGATCTTAACTCTGATTATAGATCTTAGATTCACAAGAACCGAGGGGTAGAAATGGAGAGGCTTGTTTTTAGCTTCTAGTTTATCCTGTGTTAATGTATTTGTAATAAATAGTGATATCTGAGCCTTCATCTTTTATATGAACTCTCTCAGAATAGAAGAAATGCATTCTCAAACATACTTTTTGTGGTTTCAATATCACTAAGGAGTCTGTTAAAATTTCCCAATAGGATGAAAATGAGTTACAAGAAGCAAAGAGAAACTCTTTGGAAAAGAGAATAAGAGAATTTTTTTCCTGAAATCTTAATATTACAAGTGGAAAGTAAGGAAGCTTTTGTAAAACACATTTAGTGAGATGCTTACTTGCATTACAGCTATGCTTCCTCTTTTCATGCCTTTAAAGCAAATTTCATAGCAGACAGTTGGATATAAAAAAGTAACTAGTAATCCATCCTACAATATTTTAAATTAAGATAATATACATATTCTATAAAATAAAACAAAAATGAAGTTATTAGAAGGCATAAATTTGTGGAGAATAATACAATGATGTTTAGTGTAAAAAGAAGTTCTATTAAATTTTACCAGCTTTTAAATATTTGTTATAAACTCTTCTCAATGTTTGTCTGAACATGATAGTGAACTCTGTGTCATCAACAGCATAGCAATGATTATTATTTCCTTATGGGAGATGCTTGCTTTTGGATGTGATTGTTGAAAGTAAATAATGTTCATTAAGTGAGCGAACTCTAAGCAATGATGAAGGTTTGTTGAGAAATATACATTGAAGTGTTCCCAGTTTTCATTTTCATAGTAGGACTCTGTTTTCAGATATGTTAGATTATTTCTCATTTGGTGTATCTGCAAACTGCTTTAAAATGGCTAGTAGTATATAAGTACATTGCAAGTGAACCTAGTGAATTAAGATGATTCTGTATCAGTTTAATTTATGTTTTATAGTTAGTTTAGCATTCTGATTGGATTGCCTTGGTAATGTGAATTGCCTCCAGCTGCTGATGATACGGCTTTAATTCTGTTTTAAAGGTCATGTAAACATGTGCCTGTAGCATAAGGAATGCAGATTCAATTCTCTTTTAATGTTTCCTCACATTCACTTCAAAACCTTCACCTAGAAAATTAGTAGGATTTAACAAACTATTTTCATGTTATGATTTCATTAAAATCCTCTTTCAATGCTTTACTTTTCCTTTTGCAGGGTAAAGAAGTCTTCCTCTGCTTTGCAGTACATAGCTCTTGCAACATCCATCATTCATACTGGAGGCAGAAAAAAACATTTTTGTTAAGATCTATTTACTTTTCTAGCACTTTTACTAAGAAAAAGCTGAGAACTTAATTTCAGACTCCTTTTAGCTGGAGGTATAAAAGATACACACAAAAGAAGCTACATAATCTAGCTACATTTTAGACTGCCATAAAACAGGTTATTATTTAGGGATATAGGAACTTACAAATATTTTTACATTTTGTTCACAACTAAAAATAAACTGTGGAAAGCATGCATTGCTAAAAATATAATTCACATAGAGTTGAGTGAGTATAATGCTTCACTGTTTCCAAACAGATGTGTAAAACACGAGAATTATGACCTTCAGGTTCTATGGTTTTTAAATACGGGTGGCTATGTTGAGAGGTTGCTCTTTACATTAACTTAAAAAAATTTAATTTTGTGATTATACCATCATATCCATTAATACTTTGTAAAACATACCATAAAATGAAATGCTTTTTCTTTTAAAACATATCTAATTCTTAGTGGATGATATAATTATGGGAGAATGAGAGTAGTGGGAAACATTAAAATAAACTATAAAGTTTAATCAAATTATTGTGGAAACATCACTGTGGTTTTCTATTTATATCTCTATTATTCATATTTCATTAAGCTGAAACTTCGATTTTTCTGCCTAGAAATTAACCAGGAGATTATATTTTCAGATATCATTTTCTTAACTCGGATTGGCCAAGTAGTGAGGTGTTTTAAAATTATATATATGCGCAAACATATTTGTAAAAACAAAACTAATATGATCGATGCAAAATGCGCTTTTATTTGATTTGGTGAACAATAACTAAAATATGTGAGTCTCAACTTTGAACAGTATTGTTTTAGTTTTGGAAATATGTTATGTTCTGTGTCTGTGTTTTAGAATTGAATACTATCCCCAAACACGAAAGACTGTGATTACTCACAAAAGAAAGGAGTGTTACCATGAAAATCTTACAGGCTTATCTAAGTGTTTGACTTTTCAAATCGTGCTCATAGCCTTGAATCATTTGATTTCCCATCATCCTTTCTTAATAACAAAACTAAACACCCAGACTAAATGCCTAGAGAAAATGTTACTTTTTCACCAATAACCAAAACTTTGGCATTATAATACTGCACTACAGTTTTTTGATGAAAAGAAAACATCATATTTGCTTACTTAATTTTGGAATTAGGACTTTTGAACATTAGATTGGAACAAATAATTTTATAATTTTCATGTTTAATTTAAATTTCAAGGTCTCTGCTCTCCAAAGCATACTTTGAAATTTTAAATAAACGATAAATAATATAGAACTTCAACTCCAAATGATTTCATAGATACCTATTAGATTTAAGCTGCACAATTATCACTTATTCCTTTGCTTATATCAATTTGATGCCACCATTTCAGATAACACTGCATCCACAGGTGTCAGTTTCAATGAAGAAATATACTTTTTTCTGATGATGATATCAATACTAGTGTGCAATAAAAGATAAAAAACTAAAGGCAGCAACTTCATCTATTTATATCAAAAACAAACATTGTTCACTGTGAATAGAAAAAGTTGTACCTCCAGTAAAAGAAAATGTATATATATATATATGAAAAAAATCCAACCCCATCTTCATCCTGTCAGAAAACCTTGAAACCTTGACATTTAAATTTAAATGTCAGACTTCACTTGCAAAAACAGTTAATGGCCATGTTTATTTATATTTCATATGTACATATCTCTTATGAAAATGAATTGCCGTGCTTTGAACTGCAGTTATTTTCAGATTTTGTCTAATTGCATTCAATTTTTAATAATTTCTTAACATAATATAACTTTCCATACTGAGTAGAGACACTTACTACTTATGCTTTGAGAATGAATTATTTGAGCCCAAACAAGTTTTACATAAGTAATATTTGGCAGAATCTATTAATTTTACCATTATCACTATCTGATTTCAAATAAATACAAGTTGAGTGACTTTATTGAAATAAAAACAGCATTAGAAACATCTGTAATAATCTCAAGTCAATTCTTTGTATAATAATACTAATGGAAATTCTTTGTCTATTCAGAGAGACTCTGCACATTTCTTAAAATCAACTTCACTAGAATAACTGAGAGAAACAATGTGTTTGAAACAATGAACCACAATTCGACATTTCCTAATAATGTATGTTCTTGTATGTTCTACTATGTGTTTTTCTTCGTTATCTTCTTATATCTGAAGTTCTATTCCCACCTCCCCTTCCCTCCACCCCATGTATTTGATCATTTTTCCAAGTCCCTTGGCTGAACCAATCTCTTTTCATGCAGAGGATAAAAAGAGAAGAACTTCAAAGTAGGTTCAGGTAATTAACAGCTGAGGGGAATATAATCTAAACCATAGGCCCTGCTTTGCACCCAGGCTGGCTCTCTGAGCCAGCCGGCAAGGGAGTGCCTATTCCCTATAGCATCTAAATCTGCTTCCTCTGAACAGCTCTGCCAGGCCTCCAGTTATCACATCTGCATTTCAAACACCATGGCTCTGGCATTAATTATTAATTAGCCTACAGTCACCCTAGAGGATTCAAGTTCCAGTCTGCACATACTTATTCATTGACCTCTATCTTAGTTTTTGTTGGAGGAAAAAACTCAGTAGAATGCTTAATAATTTCCTTTCTATTAGACCTTATGTTCTAGTTTCATGGAGAGGAAACAGTATATTTTCCAAGTGGGAATAATCACAGAATAGACTCCAAATTTGTTTACAGTAAAATGCTGTCAAAAGTTGAGAGCTATAGAAGGAGTGAAATGATTTATAGACAACACTGAGTGTTGAAAGATATTATTTAATGTTCGACAAATTGCCTGCCTGTAGTTTCCTCAAATTGGGAGATACAGTCATGGGACAAAGCCAAACATTCTTTCGTTTTCAGGGAGAGAAGCTGCAGAGGCTGTAAACTGGATTCTATCCTTGGGTAAGATGCAATCAGTCAAACTGGTAGGAGGTATAGCTGAAAGCAGGGATACCCAAAGAAACCATAAATACAGACAAGCTTTGTTAAAAGAACAATTTCCTGATCTTTGCTTTGTTTGAAAAGTGAATCATGGAGCTCCTTACTTTCTAGTAAATATTGTGTGTATATTGAATTGCTGGACCATTCCCAAAAAACCTTAGGACATAAATGTGGAAACCTTCACAGACTGCACAGAGAGAAATCAAATGAGTGATGTTCAGAGCTAGGTTTATGTCTCAGTCCTGCCACTTACTAAGTAGGAGATTTTAACTCATCTTTAGGAAACAAGGATGGCATTTGACTATCTCTCCTGAAATTACTGGGAAAACTGTCAGCATCTACAAAAATGGTTATCAGAGTGGTTGACATTGTTACTTCTCGCCACAAATAGTCACAGCATTGCTATTTTTTAAAGATTTATTTGTTTATGTATATAAGTGTTTTCTCTTATGTATGCCTATGTATCATGTACATGTTTGGTGCCTGCAGGTATCAAGAGAGGGTATTAGGTTTTCTGAAACAGGAATTATAGATTGTTGCAAGCTACCATATGGGTGCTAGGAATTGAACCTGGGTGCTCTTCAAGAACCTTATTTTATTGTAATATTGATATAATTTGGTATTATAAAATAAGAGCTCAGAATGTAGAATGGATTATATCAGGGCTTAAATTTTTCTTTACTTTTAGGGCTAAATAAATGCCTTTCAATCTCTAACATCATTAGTAACAAATCATACCTGGGCAGTTTTTCTAGAACTGAACTTGTATGGTACCTTACTCAGTGAAAATTTATTATCAATATTATTAATGTAACTTTTGGTAAGTTTGTGCTTGATAGCAATTTCACCTGTAAATGACAAAAGAATCTCAAAATTTAGTGATTTGAATGGAAATACTTTTATTATATTCTTAATTTTTGAGAAAATGATAGTGAACACAAGGGACACGCTTCCTTTTTTTTTTATTTTTTCAAGAAGTGCTTCTTAATAACGCTTAAAATCCCAAGGATTCTGCTGTCACATGGTGATGTCCTTGGGCTATGGGTGTGTTAAAAGTTGCAGTTTGTCCCATTTCCTAAATTGTTCCAAGTTAAGTTTTTCCAGATCTTTACCTGACTTTTCTTCATATTTTTAAAATACCTGCCCATAGTGATGTTCTGCCTATTTTCTTTCCTTCCTTCCTTTAATCTGCTTTATTAAAAAAAAAACTCTGATATGGCCCCCACCAGTCACACACATGCTCAATAATGTCAGGAATCTGCAGTATGATTTACAGGATACAATATTCATTCATATCTAAGGTTTTTTTTGACATTTTAGAAAGCTCAGACATAATTTTCAGTTTATAGATGAAAAAATGGAGGATCAGAAATGTAAGAGAAGTGCCTATGGTTTCCGGTCCAAATGTTGTCATAAACTTCTGTTTATAGATTTTGCAAACTGTATTTATTTTAACAAATCACAGAACTTCTATTTACATTTTTGTCATGAATTAAACTCACATATAATATATATGAAGATGTGCATATATATAGTGATTGTACAAATTCAAAGTAATTGTAAAGTAACTCCTGTGTGTAATTCCTCAAGATAGAAAATACTGTGGAAAGAAGAAATACAAACAGCTATTAGGTATATAAAAAAAATTCAATATCACTAAGTGTCAGAAAAATGCAAATCAAAATCACAGTGAGATAGTATGTCAACTCAGAAAGATCACAGTAAAAATGATAAAAATACTGATGCAGATGTACAGAAATAAGCACTGTTGTTAAACATTAGTAGATATGTAAATTAGTTACAATAATTAAACCAAAGCAGACACTACTCAAAAAAAAAAAAAAAGAAGAAGAAATACAGCTACCATACCATGCCAGAAAGGTGGTTCATCAAGTAAAGGTGTTTGCTGCCAAACTTGATGTCTTGAGTTCAGTTCCCAAATCCCACATGACAGAAGGAGAGCACTGCCTACTATAAGCCATCCCCTGACTTCCAGATATTCTCTCTTTATAGCTCTCTCTCTTTCTCTCTCTCATGCACACAAACACTAAAGAAATGAATAAATGAATGAATGAATAAAAACTACTGTGAGATCCAGCAATTCTATTACCTAGCATGTCCAGTGGAGATGAAATTAATATATTGAAGCAACATTTGTAGTATCATGTTCATTGTAGCACTAAACACAAAAGGAAAAATGTAATAAACAAAACCATGCATAAAAGGATGAATAGATAAATTTAGTATTCACATAGAATGGAATGATAGTCATTCAATAATAATAAAATTATATTATTTAAGACAATAGATAAAAGTGGAGTATATCATACAATATATATACAAATATACTATATATATTTATTATGCAAGATATATATGCTAGACATATATATATATATCTAGCCTAGAAAGGCAAATATCACATGATCTTACTCTTGTAATCAAATTGTATTGTTAAAGAGTTAAAAGTATGATAGTGTTTGCAAGATGGTCAAGAGAGTAGTTGGAAGGGAAATAAGATAAAACAGTGAATGGATATTAAGTTATAGTTAGTGAAAACCAGGTTGTGATGCTATTGAACAGTGGGTGAATATAGAAAATGACAGTGTATGTCATATTTCTTTGCTAGAGGACAACAATTCATCAATTTTTAATGCTTTCATCACAAATATTTCAATATATTGAGACACATTTTGATTTAATGGTATATCATTTATACATATATCAAAGAATCACATGGTACCTTGTAAGACTATATATTTGTGTTTATTAATTTAAAGAGAATAAAGACAAGAAGGAAGGAAAGAAGAAAGAAAGGAAGGAAGAAACTGCATGTTCTGCCCAGCTCCATGGATTTATCTAAATGCTGGTAGAGTAGTGAGGGAAGTAAAAGAAAACAAAACAAACAAAAAAGAAATGCAAACAAACAAACCAACAAATGCCAGACATCGCAGCACAGACCTTTAATCCCAGTACTCCAGAGGCAGAAGCATACAGCTTTCTGCGTTTGAGGCCAGCCAGATGTACAAAGACAATTCTAGGACAACAAGGGTCTACACAAAGAAACCCTGCTTTGAAATACAATACAAACAACAAATAGAAAAACCAAAATATAACAAAGAAAAAAAAGACAAATGACAAACACAGAGACCCCAAAATCTGAGACTCGGTGGATATGGGTCTCTGATAGAGAAGCTTCAAAAGCCTGGAAAGTTAGCATATATATTATTTATGGCTGAAAATGGAAGTGGGATTATTGCATACAGTTGAAAACAGAGTCAGAGTTATTACATATATATAAAAAGCAGGCAGAGTTATTATTATAATAATTGCTTCTATTTAAAATTATTTAATACAATATATTTTGATAATATTCTTTTCCTTCTAATGCCTCCTAGGTGTTAGTCTTAGGTGTTGGTCATTTCAATTTAGCAGTGTCAGGTATGGGTTACAACTCATGTAGTGGTCCATAACTCCAATTAAAAATACGTGTATTCTCTTAGTAAGTGGTGCCATCCCTGAGCTGTTGGTCCTGGGTTCTATAAAAAGGTGGGCTTAGAAAGCCATGGGAAGCAAGTCAGTTAGCAGCTCCCCCTCCATGCCTCTGCATCACCTCCTGCCTTCAGGATCCTGCCCTACTTGAGTTCCTGTCTTGACTTCCTTCAGTGATGAACAGCAATGCTGAAGTCTAAGCCATAAATCCCTTTCTTTCCAATTGATCTTTTGGCCATGGAGTTTCATCACAACTAAGAGAATCCACCCCCATCAGTCACTAAATGAGAAAATGCCTAACAGCTGGATTCATTGAGTCATTTCCTTAACTGAGACTCCTTTCTCTGGTGACTCCAGCTTTTGTAAAGTTGACCCACAAAAATAGCCTGTACATGGACAGTGACTTGCATAACATTTATGTCACCATGGTACTAGTATACCTTGTAGGCAGGTAGATCACTGTTGTAGATTATTGGATTTGAAGTTGAGTAATGTTGATGGTTACATTTGTCCTCCTGTAGCGTTCTCAAGAACCATGAATGCTAGTCAGTAGAAGTGAAAGTCCTAGTTGGGCACTTGCTCGATTTCTCTATGTTCAAAGACATAAAATAGTGATGTCTTCAGCAATAGGGCCTTATCATCTAGTTTTGGAAAGCAACCAATAACCTTTGCAATAGCCTATGATGTCAGGAGACCTATTTGGACCTCTTTTATCTGTGACTCAAAAAATGTAATTCATTCTGAGCAGTGGAGAATTTACTTGGTGACATAAGGTGTCTTAGTTGGGACATTGTCTTTTTTCCATTATATAGTGTCTCCATTTAAATTCCTTCCATATATATATATATATATATAGTGACTTCTACAGTAGTAGGTTTCCATATGACATTTCCAAAAGCTTTTAGTGTTAGCTGTTCCTACTTTATCCTGCCTTCTGATTCTCTCCTAATTTACTTCTCCCATACCAGTTTACTCTGTCTTTTTATAATACAATATTCTATTTTCCCTATCCTCAGAAAATCCTCTCCTCCCACCTGCTACTTTATGAGCTACCTAAACTCTGTGGTTGTTCTGATTGAAGCACACATATCTAAAGCTTTAAAAGGAATATAAGAGAAAACTTATGATACTTATCTTTTTGCATCTGAGTTACTTCACACAAGATAATTATTCCTAGTTCCATCCAAATGGACTACAGATTTCCTAATTTCATTTTTCTTAAAAGCTGAAAAATATCCCATTGCATAAATTTTCATTATTTTTCATAACATTTTCATTATCTGTTGATCAACTGATGGACACCTATATGTTTTCTAATTTTGAGATATTATGATTAAGATAGCAATGAACATGGATGAGCAAGTATCTCTGTAGTAATATGTACAGTCCTTTGGTTATATTCCTTAGAGTGGTTGTCTTAGTCAATGTTCTATTTCTGTGAGGAGACACCATGACCATGGTAACCCTTACAAGCAAAAAATTCTAATTGAGGCTGGCTTACAGCTTCAGGGGTTTAGTCTATTTTCATCATGGAGATAATCATGGTGGCATGCTTGCAGACATGTTGTTAGAGGGGTGATTGAGAGTTCTATCTCCAGATTGGCTGGCAGCAGGAAGAGAGACACTGGGCCTAACTCGAACCTTTAAAACCTCAAAGTCCTCCTCCAGTGACCCAGTTCCTCTAGCAAGGGCACAGCTACTACAAGGCCACATTGTTGAGAATTAGGCCTTTTCCCCTGTGAGCAAGCATTCAAATCTATAAGCCAATGGGCACCATTTCTATTCAAACTACTATATTCTACTCCCTGACTCCCATAGACTTGTAGCCAATGCAAATTATTCATATCAATATCATATCCCCCTTTAAATGTAAAAGAACATTTATAAACAATATATGGGCACAGTTTTTTCTCTCCAAACTGCTTCATGCTGAATGGGGGCACTGTTATTTAGGTCTTTCATGGTATAACCTGTCTGCTAGGTTCATCTCAGTTGGCAGCTGAGCAAAGTAATTTTATGAAGGTGTTCATGGTGATCTTTCAGGAAGGCGTGGTCTATCATACCATATTGGGATAGAAGCAATCCACAGGGTCTCATCCTCTATGAAAAAAGAAGAAACTCTTTTCCAAAGCATGATATCTTTAGATCCAAATTCTGAAGTCAAGATACCTTTAGAACATATATACAGGTTCAGCTTAGCAGCCCATTTAATGAAAAGTTTTTTTTGTACTTAGCTCCTTCACAGTCAAAGGTTTTAAAGAAAACACAATAAAATACATAATCCAGACCCCCTGTTAATTTTCCATTTTTACATGGCTTATTTTTACTCTATCACTTTACTTTATTC
>NW_004949111.1:5264025-5267803 GCF_000317375.1 Microtus ochrogaster
AGAAACCGAAACATTGATTTCCAAAGTGGTTGCACAAGATTGCATTCCCACCAGCAATGGATGAGGGTACCCCTTCCTCCACAGCCTCTCCAGCAAAGGCTATCAATCTGTCCTATTGTGAATCTGTAATATTTTTTACTGTCCAGAAACACTTCTTAAAATGCTCAGAGCTTCTTGAAGCCTTAGCTTGTGCTATGTGGAGGTAATATTGTACCACCTGTTTCTGGCCCAGTCTAAACCTTAACTGCGCTGTTATTATGATAATTATGACACTTCCTGCCTGAGATCAGCACAGTTCAGCATGGTGGAGCCGCTCCTGCCTCAGAGCCATTTGGTGCCTCTGAGCCGTGCACAGTTCCAAGCACACAGCGAGTCTAGTTGCCATCAAACAAATCATAGCACTTTTTTCCAAATGCTCTATTCGAAAGCTCTTTCTCCTGCAGGAGCCAGACAGAGATCACGATGGTGGCAGAGCCCAGAAACAGGTATTTCAAAACTGCCACTTTCTAGTAGACCTGATCCCACTGCCTACCCAGGCAGGAAGAGCCGAGCCATGGGTATGGTCTCAGCTACTTTGTTCCTGACCCCAAGTAGGCACACAAACGTCAGAGCCCAGAAATGCACCATAGCCAGAGTTTGCACCAGTGGCAGGGCCCAGGAAGCCTTGTTTTAAGATGGTGCAGCATTTTTTTCTGTTGCTTTGGTGAATCAGGAAATCTCTCTACAGCAAGCCCTAGCAAACAGCAAAAAAGTGTGTTTTTTCTGTGTTTAAAATTAAGCTCTCTCAGGTTTTACGTGGAGTTGGTTACCACGTTGGAATGCCACTCTATAGTGATGAGGTGAGCAGGCCTGCTTTTCGTCCTGCCCGGCTCCCGCACGGCTAGCTTAGCCCTAAAATAATTACATGGAAACTGTATTCATTTAAACACTGCCTGGCCCATTAGCTCTAGCCTTTTATTGGCTAACTCTCATATCTTGTTTAACCCATTTCTAATAATCTGTGTGCCACCACAAAGTGGTGGCTTATCGAGAAGATTCTAACCTATGTCCATCTCAGAGAGGAGAGCTATGATGTCTGTCTGTTTCTGCTTTCTCTCTCCCACAATTCTGTTCTGTCTTCCCTGCCTATGTTCTGACCTATCAGGCCAAGGAGTTTTTCTTTATTAATTAACCAATGAAAGCAACAGATAGATAGAAGACACTCCTACATCAGTCCCCATAGCTTATAACAATCTGAATACTGTTTAAACGTCCAACGTCAAAGTCTCTTCTTAGACTCAGGGCAATTTTTAAACTGTAATCCCTTGTAAAATCAAAATGAAAATTAACATATTTTCAACATAAACTGCATAAAATATATTACCATTCCCAACATATGGAAAGAAAGCATAGTGAGGAAATACTTCACCCAAACCAGTCTGGAATCCAGTTAGGCAAAATGTCAAACTCTGCATCTCCATGTCTGATGTCAAAGGGTGCTTCAGATCTTTAACTCCTTTCAGCTTTGTTGAATGCAACACACTTCTCTCTCAGGCTGGTTCCACACCCTGTTAGTGGAAGGTATTCCATGACTCTGGTGTCTCCAACATCTTGGTGCCTCCAACATATTCCAGGTTTCATATTCATAGCTCCATGAAATGGCTTCTCTGAGCCTCCATGTGGAGACATCCCTAACACATGCCTGGCTTCAGTGACTTTCTTTAGTACTAGAGGGATGTTATATAAAGCCTTCCTTACATATTTGTCTCTAAAACTAGAACCATGTTGTTGAAGCTGCCAAGTTTTTTTGCTTGCTGGCCCCTTGTTCCAATATGTGTTTGTCAGCTTTTTATTTTCATTGGTTTCCTTCACTGTTGCAGAATACTCCTATAAATTGTGCTATATGTGTCACTCTGATTGGTTTAATAAAAAACTGAATGGCTATTAGCCAGGCAGGAAGAGGTTAGGTGGGACTTCTGGGGACAGAAGACTCTGGGAAGAAGAAAGGAGGAGACAACAACTAGACACAGAATTACCTGGATGGGCATAATGGAGAAGAGGTAGTGAGCATGTGGAATAACATATATGAAAATTATATGGGTTAATTTAAGTTATAAGAGCTATTTAGAAACAAGCATAAGCTATGGCCAAGAATTTACAATTAATAAGTATCCAAGTCATTTTTTGTAAACTGGTAGCCCCCAAAGAAAAATCCTCCTACAATTGTCACCCAGAGTAAATATAACTGAGCCACATGAAAGAACATAGATGAAAAGCTGTAAGTTATAAGAGGTAATTAGAGCAGGGCAGTGGTGGCACATGCTTTTAATCCCAACACATGGGAGGCAGAGACAGGTGGATCTCTGTGAGTTCAAGAACAGTTTGGCCTGCAAAAGCTAGTTACAGAACAGACCCAAAAGCTTTAACCCTGCCCCCCCCCACCTGTTGTAATAGGAGTGGCGGGCTGGGCTGCATCCCGCCACCTGGCTAGCTTTACCTGAAATAATTACAAGGAAACTGTATTCCTTTAAACACTGCCTGACCCATTAGTTTCAGTTTCTTATTGGCTAGCTCTTACATATCAATCTAACCCATTTCTAATAATCTGTGTAGCTCCACGAGCTGGATTACCAGGAAAGATCTTAACCTGCATCTGTCTGGAGTGGGAGAATCATGGCGACTCCTTGACTCAGCTTCTTTCTCCCAGCATTCTGTTCTGTTTACCCCACCTACCTAATTCTATGTCCTATTAAAGGGCCAAGGCAGTCTCTTTATTTAACCAATGAAATTAACACAAAACAGAAGACTCTCCCCCATCATTTCCCCTTTTTCTGTTTAAACAAAAAAGAAAGGCTTTAACTTTAACATAGTAAGATTACATATAATAAAACAGATATTAAGCAAGAATTACAGTTACAATATTTATATCTATTTTATCTTTTATTATAACTAAGGAAAACTATAACTATAACTAACCATTCTTCAATTCCATCAAAGACTCCAGAAGGATATAATATTACCTAAGCAAACAAGAAATCCAAAGCTCTAGAAATGACAGAGACATCTTGCTGCCTGTACAATTACCCAAAGTTCCTCTGTACTGTTGGGGCATCCATCTCCAGCCTTCAGGCCCATAGTATCCAGCAGACATTTCCATGAAGCAGGAAATTTCAAAGACAGTTCAGTCACTATCTGCTTGTCCTGAAGAATGTCTCGCAGACTCTTTCATGAGTCATGAACCCCAAAAGACCGTCTCACCTTTAGGCAAGTTCAGCAGTCCTCTCTCTGTGGATTCTCTGTGTCCGTTTTAAGCAACAGTCCAGGCAAGAGCAGTTTCTTGCCCAAATGGCTATCAACATCCATAAGGATCCTCTTCGATGCCCATCTTCCTCTTGAAGTAGATTGGTGCTGCCAGGAGCAGACGTGTCTCATTGTCATAAAAAACCCTAAGTTATAAAAACATTTAAAATGCCATATTCTGCAGTCTTTGAAAGATATGAAGAATGTCTATCTAACTGAAATATATCTCTATATATCTAGAAAATCTAACATGACTACAAAGTTTACTATTATCGATGATTATCCATTAACAACCTATATACATTACATTTTTAAATGAATTATACAATTACGGTACCTTAATCAATATCAGAAATACATGTACATATGACAAAATTGACCTTAAAATCCATACTAAAGCAAATTATTCATATCTATATCATATCCCCCTTTAAATGTAAAAGAACATTTATAAACCATATTTGGGAACATGGGTGCAGTTTTTTCTCTCCAAACTGCT
>NW_004949111.1:5268558-5270029 GCF_000317375.1 Microtus ochrogaster
TTTTTTTAAATTTATTTATTTATTAAGGATTTCTGCCTCCTCCCCGCCACCACCTCCCATTTCCGTCCCCCTCCCTCGATCAAGTCCCTCTCCCTCATCAGCTTGAAGAGCAATCAATTTTAAACAGAGAAAAAACAGAGTTTAACACAGAGTTTTGCTCTTTGTTGGTGGCGTGCCATAGAGAGATTTCCTGATTCAGCAATAACAGCAGAAAAAAAGCTGTGTCATTTTAAAGTGCGGCTTCCTGGGGCTGTGCAGCCAGTGCAAACTCTGGCTTTAAAGCATTTGGGACTGGATGTTTGTGTTCCTGCTTGGGATAGGAAGGAGAGTGCTCTGAGACCATGCTGGTGGCTCAGCGCTCCCTGCTCCCTGGGCAGACTGCAGAATCAGGCTTAGGCAGGGGGAAGAGCATGGCGAATTCCTGCCACCATACAGAGATGTGTTTTTAGACTGCACAGTGCTCTGCATGTCATATTTGGCTGTAACTTGGATGAAAAGAATTTCTGTGCTTCCTTTCCCCTCAAACTGTATATTTTTTTTATTTTTCCTTACTTAGCTTGCTCCTTCTCATTATAGATCTGCTTAAGTGTGGTAGTAATAAGCAGTGAGCATAGTAAATACTAGACTCTCTGACAATCTCCTCTCCCAAAGCTTTCAATTTCATAAATTTCAATTTATCCTTAGGCAGATTTTTTGGACAATAGTAGAAAGTAGTTACATGCTTCATGAAAACATCACAATAACAATCTCTAGGCCACATGCTAATCTCCTCTGAAATTTTTTCAGGCAGGCCCCCACAGTTCAAATCACCCTCTACACCACTAGCTCCCATGTTCCTGTTAGTATGGTCCATTAAGCCCCACTTAAACCATTCAACTGCTTTCCTAAGCCAAATTCCCAGAGTCCTCATTCCTCTGAACAAAAGTGAAGTCAGGTCTAACACAGTAATTCCCCCGACTCCTGGTACCAAGTCCTGTCTTAGTCAGTGTTCTGTTGCTGTGAAGAGACACCATGACCATGGCAACTCTTTAAAAGGGAAACTTTAATTGGGGTTGGTTTGCAGTTTCAGATGTTTAGGACATTATAATCATGGCAGGAAGCATAGCCCCTCACAGCAGACATCTGGATGTACACATAGGAGGAAGAGAGAGACACTAGACCTGGTTTGAACATTCAAAACTTAAAAGCCCATACCAAGTGACATACTTCCTCCAAGGCCGCACTTACTTCAACAAGGCCATACCTCTTAATAGTGATATTCCCTAGTGACCAATCATTCAAATTTATGAGCCTATAGGAACCATTCCTATTCAAATACCACAGTGGTATAGCTGGATCTTGGGATGGATTGATTTTTCACTTTTTAGAAACTCCCACATCCATTCTTCCATTGAAGGGCATCTAGGTTGTTTCCAGGTTCTGGCTATTACAAACAATGCTGCTATGAACATAGTTGAGCATATACTTTTGT
>NW_004949111.1:5271234-5271866 GCF_000317375.1 Microtus ochrogaster
CTGAAGAGCAGACCGGGTTCCCTGCCCTGTGGGAAGGCCAAGGACCTCCCACCTCCTTCATGGTATCAAGTCTTTTTTTAGATTTTATATTCAGGTGTAGCTGGGTTATGTGTAGGTTGATAGATGCAAATTTATTTTCATTTTTCTTCATGTAGATATCCACTTTGATGAGCACCATTTGCTGAAGATGCTGTATTTTTTCCAGGGTGTATTTTTGCCTTTTTTTTTTTTGTCAAAAATCTGATGTCCCTAGGTGTGTGGAATTATGCCTGGGTCTTCAATTTCATTCTGTTGATGAGTATGCCTCATTTTATGCTAATATCATACAATTGATATTACTATAGTTCTTTAATAATGCTTGAAGTCTGTGATGGTGATACCCTCAACAGTTCTTTTGTTATTCAGAATTGTTTTAGATATCCCATTTTTTCTTTTTCTCTCTCTGTGTGTGTCTGTATGTATGTTTCCACAAGAGTTTTAAGATAGATTTTTTTCTATTTCTATAAAAACTTGTCTTGGAATGTTGATGGGGATTTCACTGCATCTGTAGATGATGCAACATAATTACATATATCTGAACTAGGAGGTAGGTTTTGCTAATCCATGTAGGTGTAGTAGTAGTAGGAAGCAGT
>NW_004949111.1:5271966-5273540 GCF_000317375.1 Microtus ochrogaster
AGAGATCCGCCTGCCTCTGCCTCCCGAGTGCTGGGATTAAAGGCGTGCGCCACCATCGCCCAGCTAGGAAGCAGTTTTCAAACCATAACAAATGAGTTGCGGGGATGAAAGTTAAGATGGAAATTTTCTTTATAAGCTGTCAACATTCACAAAAAACCTGAGAGAGATTTTGCCATTTCTCTGGGCCTTGCAAGGGATAGAAGTGGCTTTGCCATTGTCATGTATCTAAGGCACTGAATCCTTGACAGACTCCTGCCCATGTCAAATAGTACACATTGATTCAGGATTTTACTTGCTCCATGGATAAAACATCATCAGCCCCTTAAAAGTTCAGTGAACTTTAAAAAAAAGAATCTTTTATTCCTATTAAGAACTATTCTTCTGATGTTTTTGATTTGGGTTTCAGTAATTCCTAAATGACAAGGTTCAATTTTATCTATATTAATCAGTATTTTATACTTGTGCTAGTTTGTGTATTACTGTATATCAGTTTCATCCATATGTCAGTATTAGTTGTAGAATATGCATTAGTGTTGCCATAATAATTTTAAAACTTCTATTTTATGTATTGTTTGTGTGTGTGTGTGTGTGTGTGTGTGTGTGTGTGTGTGTGTGTGCATGTGGGGTCAGATTCAGCACTCTCCTTCCACCATTTGAGTATTAAATGCAGGTTAATCAAGTTATCAGATTAAGCAGTTGGTGCTTTTACCCACTGAGCTCTCTCACCAGTCCAAAAATTGTTTGAACATAGTAGCATTTATTTAGCTCTTTTTTATTAATGTTGGATATATATGTTGGTTTTGGTTTTGTCTATGAAAACTAATATATTAATATAACATTGCTGTATATGGTTTTTAGTATACAAAAATTATATTCATGTAATATATAGTATATATATATGACTTAATTGTTCAATTATATGCCAGCTTAAGTTTTATTAGATTATTGCAAATTATTTTCAAAACTTATGTGTCAATTAACAATCATATAATTCTATACTCATTTAGCAATTGAGTTTTCTCATCTTTCAAACTTAGATCCAACATTTAAAATTTTCAGAGTTTTAAAGTTTAATAAACATTGTGGATGTATATTAGTATATAATGGTTTTAATTGTCAATTAGATAATTATCGAAAACATTAAGGGATATCTGGTGAATTGTAGGCTCAACTGGTCTCTTCAATTGCCACACAACCTTCACCCACATTCATAGGGCTTAGTTTGATCCTATGCAGGTTCCCCCACTGTCAGTCCAGAGTCAGAGAGCACCCATTAGCTTAGGTCAGGTGTTTCTGTGGGTATTCACATCAGGGTCTTCACCCCTTTGTTCATATTTTCTTTCCTCCCTGTCTTTGACTGGACTCTGGGAGCTTGGCTCAGTGCTGAGCTGTGTATTTCTGCATCTGCCTCTATCAGTTGCTGGATGAAGCCTCTATGATGATAAATAAGGTAGTCAGCAATCTGATGCCAGTTTTGTTACCCTCTCTACTCTCCATTTTATTATTTTATTTTTTAATTAATTATTTATTTGTTGTTTTTCAAGACAGGGTCTCTCTATAGCTTTGGAGCCTGT
>NW_004949111.1:5277667-5280622 GCF_000317375.1 Microtus ochrogaster
GGGGCCAGAAACTCACCCCAAAGCTAGGTCTCCTGGTGCCGAAGATCAGGCCTCTCGGAATTCATTACTTTTATATGCAGAAGATTCTTTTCTTATTGTACATTGTCTTTATAACTTTGCTGAAGATTATTTACCTACATATTTGTGAGTATATTTCCAGGCTGTATATTTCGTTCTATTCTACTATATTTGCATATTTATGACCATGTATCATAAATATCTTGATTAATTAATGTTTATAGTAATTTTAAAATTGGTAAATATGAATTATAAATTTCTTGTTCAAAGTTATTCTGATTATTCCATATTTATTATATGATCCAAGCATTTTTAGGATTTTTTCCACTTCTCTAGAAATTCCAAAAATTCTGAAAGAGAGTTCTTTGAATCTGTATATATCTTTGTAGGGAGGAATATTTTAACAATATTAAATCCCAATTTATGAATATGGTATATAATCCAATTTAATTTATTTAAGCTGTGGTTTGTACTTTTTCATTGTACAAGATGTTTATCTTCATAGTTACAGTTATAGTAGGGTATTTTATTCTTTTTCATGTTATATTATATTGGTTATCTCTTGACTTTTTCTAGATTATCCATTGCTACAGTATATAAAAATATAAATGATCATTGAATGTTGATTCTTTTATCCCACAACCTGGTTGGACCATTTACTAGTTTTAATCAATTTCATTGTATACTTAAGAATATTGATTTATAAGATCAAATATCATCTTACAGACAAGAGAAAATACTATTGGTTTTTCAAAATATGTATTATTATTTATTGTTATTATTATTAAAATTATTGTGTTAATACGTCTCTATAATGTGTGTAAATATGGTTGGATGGGGGTGCATGTACCATGGCTCCCATATGGAGGTCAGGAGACAACTTTTGGGAGCCGATTCTTTCCTTCTCATGTGGTTTCTGGAAATCAAACTTGGATCATCAGGCAAGTACTTTCACCACTGAGTTTTCAACTATAGCCTGAAAACTTTTTTTTTTCTGATTTAGATGTTTTATTTTCTTTGTTAATTGCTTAGATTAAGCATTTCAGTACTTTATTAAGCAAAAATGTCAAGTGCAAACAACTTCGTTTTATTTCTTAGTAGAAAAGACCAGGTTTTCACCATTTTGTATGTCATTATATTTGTGCTTCTCATATACACAATTTATTACATAGAAGTTATTTTCTTCTATTCATAGTTATTGTGTATTTTTTATCATGGAGATTGTGGAATTTTGTCAAAATATTTATTTTGTGTGCATTTGCATTATCATGTGGATTTTATCTCTTAATCTAAAAATGTGATATAGTTTTCATGAAATGATGTTTTTATCTAATTTGATAATGGGAAATATGACTTTTATTAATATACTGATAAATTTGGTTTATTAGTGTTCTGGTTTAGATGGTACCCTCCTTATTCAGCAGTGATACTGACATCTTCCTTTCTTATTTATCATTGTTTTCTGTGACTGGCCCTATGAAATGAATCTGGTAATTCACCTTCTTTAATTATTTTGGAACAATGTCATTGTCTGTGAGTTTGTGGGCCTGAAATATTATTCCCAATACAATAATAGTGTTAGAAGGTAGAACCTAATGAGAAGAAATGCTACCTTGATGAATGGATTAATGCTACCTTTAGAGTATGTTACATAATGTGATCATGAGCAAGTTATAAAAGATAGTTAAGCTTTCTGCTTCTCTAATTTTTTTATTAACTACTTTTTGTCTACAATGGGATGGAGTAAGGTTGAGAATTTTCTGACACCCTGTAATGGGACTTCTCAGTCGCTATAACAGTGAAAAGATCTTTTTAATTTATAGATGACCATATTCTTACAGTTTGCCATAACAAGACATGATGGGGCAGGATACACATTTTGAGAAGAATTGGCATTGTATATTTTTTAAATTGTAGAATTTGCAAGTAAAATTATATGGTATCAAAATTTCCATTGTGGCTAACTTTTGATTTGTTTTTGTTCAAGTCCTTTACTAGCTAGAAGGTTTTTATGATATCATACTCATGATTTATTCTTTGCAATCATCTTTATAGGAAATGATACTTTTTCTAAGCTGTGTGTTTTTATTTGTTATTTTTCATAGTAGAACTTCATAATCTTTTATATTTTTATTTTTTATTGATTTTTATTGAGCTCTACATTTTTCTCTGCTCCCCTCCCTGCCTCGCCCCACCACTTCAATCCTCCCCCAGGTTTCCATGCTCCCAGTTTACTCAGGAGATCTTGTCTTTTTCTACTTCCCATGTAGATTAGATCTATGTATGTCTCTCTTAGTGTCCTTGTTGTTGTCTAAGTTCTCTGTGATTATGATTTTAGGCTGGTTAACTTTGCTCTATGTTTAAAAACCACTTATGAGTGAGTACACATAATAATTGTCTTTCTATGTCTGGGTTACCTCACTCAAAATGATATTTTCAAGCTCCATCCATTTGCCTGCAAATTTCAAGATGTCATTATTTTTTCCTGCTGTGTAATACTCCATTTTGTAAATTTACCACGTTTTCCTTATTCATTCTTTGGTTGAGGGGCATTTAGGTTGTTTCCAGGTTCTGGCTATGACAAACAATGCTGCTATGAACATAGTTGAGCACATGTCCTTATGGCAAAATTGAGCATCCTTTGGATATATATATATACCCCAAAGAGGTATTATTAGATCTTGAGGAAGGTTGTTTCCTAATTTTCTAACATCAATTATATCCTTTTCTCTTTAATTTGTGATTATATATGTACTTTATATGTGTGTGTATGTGTGTGTGTGTGTGTGTGCCTGTTTGTGTCTGTTCCAGATAAAGAGAAGTCCAATACCAAAGTGCCTGAAAGTTCTCAAGCTTATACTTCTCCATTATAGATAAAAAAGAGTTACTATTAAACAAAAAGAAACAGGAAAAGAAAAAGGCAATATATATATATAT
>NW_004949111.1:5280722-5289199 GCF_000317375.1 Microtus ochrogaster
TATAATCTAGCTAGGGATTTACTTGTTTAATAGAATTTTGTGAGAGAAATCCAAGTTTTACTTCCTCTATTTTTTCTATGTGTGTCCTATATATTATTTAATTTGTTTGAGAGCCAGCATTTCTTTTGTTTCCTTTTGTAATTCTAGGATCAGTTTGCTCTACTTAGCTTCTTTAGCACCCTTCCTTTAAGATACCTTCCTACTATATTACTGTGATTTACTATGTTCATGCTTTAGTCTTGGGTATTTTATTTTGGTATTTGATTTTTTTGGTTTATAAGTTTACTTGCCAAATTTCCCCCATAATTTTATCACTTTAAATTGATGACCATTTCATCTATTTTGTTAACTTTTCTGTCTATATTCTAAATTGGCTTCATTATGTCATTTATCTGTATTTGCATTCAAAGTAGTCATTTACCTTTTTCAAAAGTAAGAGTCTTAAATATTTTTTTCTGGCATTATACTTTTTTATCTTGGTTTTTAATAGTAATAAATGGTGACCTTGTGAGGTGTCTCCATTTCATATTGTTTATGTTCCATTTTGTGTTTTAAAATATATTTACGAAGGATTAGTTACAACGTTTCTTTGAATGTCTGGAAGAATTTTGCTGTGAATATATGTGGGCCTGGATTTTGGGGGGAAGAAAGCTTTATATTGTGGTTTTATTTTCCTCATTTGTTAAAGGTCTGTTTAGGTTGCTGATTTTTTTTCTTGGTTTAAATTTTCCCTGGAGCTTAGCTGCCTATTGGAAACCTGTTCCCCTGCTGGATTGTCTGGCCCCACCCTATGTAAAGGGAGGACCTTGGTCCTACTTCATTTTGTTGCACCATGATTTGTACAAGGCCTTTGGAGATCTATTTTTTTTTTGAATGAAGCTGGAAGAGGAGTAGATGGGGAAGGATGTAGAAGAGAAACAGATGGGGACAGGAGGAGAGGAGGGAGGGGAAACTGGTTGGTACATAAAATAAATGTAAAAAATGTTATTTAAATAAAAATCTAAATCATGGGCCTCAATTTATACACTGGCAGAATGTCTAGCTAGCATTTATGGGAGTCTTAGTTCAATACCATGCACAATAAACAAAAAGAAAATAATAAAATCAAGACAATTACTGGAAATATGTAGAACTGTAAGTCATTATATTAAATGATATAAATTAGAATCATTAAGTCAAATATGGCATTTTTTGTCTCATATGTTTATCCTATATATTAATTTGTATATTATGTAAGTATATATGTGTTTTGCAAGTTAGTATGGATATAGGTAATGAAAGTATAAAAGAGACAGTGAGAAATGAAGAATAGTTTTCAGAGTATAAGGAAGAGTAGGAAAATCAAAAAGAGATCATAATGGATTCAGAAGAGTGGCTTTTTAAAAGGAGAGATGAAGAAAACAAGGAAGGGTCAAGGTGATACGATGGAGACTAAGGGTGTGGAAAAAAAGGGAAACAAATTATGTCTTTAAATTCTGTACTTAAACACATTGATTTGTATGCAAATTCAAAAGAAAAGAATCACTGAAGTATGTGACATTTTACAAGTTGATTACGCTTATTTTCGTACAGTTATTTGCCTTTACCACTGTGATAGTTAGTATTGATTGTCAGCTTGACAGGATCTAGAATCACCTAGGAAGCAGACCGCTGGGCAAGTCTGTTGGCAATTGTCTAATTTGAGTTGAGATGGAAGGATATATCCTAAAGCACCATTTTATGAGGTGGGATTCTGGAATGAAGAACAAGGACAAAGGAAGATAAGCATTAGAATCTCTCTGTGGCTCCTGAATGTGGATACAATATGATTTGTCTCATGCCCTTGCAGTCTTTACATCATGGTGGCCTGACTGTACATGCAAACTGTAAGTCAAATCAGCTCTTTCTTCTCAAAGTTGACTTTGGTGGATAATTGATTACAGTAAGAGGAAATATAACTAATACAGTTCCAGTTGGTGTTTGGTGTTTTTAGATTCTGAAAATTCATTTCCTTTTGGTAATTTGGGAAATCTGATGCTATACTTTAAATAAGCTTTCTGTACCATATCATACCTCTTTTCTCCTGGTTCTTTCATCCTGCAGTGTTCCTCCTTTTTTGTTTCCTGTAGTTCATGATTTCAAGTCATGTTTTTTTGCTGTTAATATTTTTCTTCTGTTTGATCACATATGTTTGTGTATTCCATGATTCCTTATTTCAGTTAGAGTATTCCCTAGTTCCAAATTTTCCATTTTTTAAAGAATATTTTCTGATTGCTTATATCATTTTTTCCTACATTGTTTCTTGGAACCATAGAACATCTTTATGTTCATTAATTTGAATGACTTATGAATCAAATCATGTTTCTATACTCAGAATCATTTTCTAAAGATGTCTTTTCCTGTTTCTTTTAGTTCTTCAAGATTTGTGTTGGGATTTGCACATTTACAAAAAAGTCACTTCTTTCTGTCTTTGAAGGCTAGCTTTGCACCAGGAAATATTTTCACCAATGAGACTTGCTAGAGTTTCAGGGCATGGGCGGGGGGGTTCCTTGAAACCATTTAAAGAGAGGTCCTCAACTTTCAGTTGATTGGGCTTCTGTTTTTTCAGTAGCTGTTAATCTATTGCTCCCTCTGCTGACTGTTTCCAATATTCTGAGAGTTCTGATTCTACGGAAGCATTACACATTATTCTTTTTCCCCTCCTGTAGCCTCCACAAATTCATAGTATATCATCTCTCCATGGGTACCTTAATTTAGATGAGAAAGATGGTAGAGCCTTGAGTACTCCTACTCATTCATAATGCTAGCTATATGTGGTAGTCTTCTCTTTTTCTATGGATTTCCTTGTAAATGGAGACTGCACATTAGTTTCCTGGCCACCCAGACCCAAATAATCACAAAGTGTATTAATTACAACACTGTTTGGCCAATAGCTGAGGTGTATTTCTATCTATCTCTTATATCTTAAATTAACCTTTTTATATTAATCTAGATTTTACCATGAGGCTCATGTTTGGTACCCTTTGCTTCTTGGGCAGCTACATGATATCTTCCTTCTTTGGCAGCTAGATGGCATCTCTGTAATTCTGCATATTCTTTCTCTTTTATTCTGTTAACCCTTCCCACCTGGCTTTATTCTGTCCCACCATAGGCCAAAGCAGCTTTTTTATTAAACAATGGCAATAAAACTTATTTACAGAATACATAGGGAAATCCTATATAATTTCCTCTAGTCATTCTGTCTACAGTAGCATCTTCCAGCTCTTCTGGTGGCCTCAGGTACTGAAATTAAGGCAAATCCATCAATACTATGACTTCCTTAAGCAGAAGTCATTCCTCTGGAACTATTGAAAAGGCATATGGGAAAGATATTATATTTCTGTTTTCCTTTATACCCCTCAAAGAAAAGTCATGATATTGGACATTCTTCCTTGACATCAAAGTGTGGTATTTTGGAGAAGACAATGATGTGCGAAAATGTTAATTCTTAACAGTTTTAATGTGATTTATCTTGGCTTTGTGCTTATTTTTGGTTCAGGAACTTCTTAATAGGACTTTAGAAATCTCATGACAAAATTTTGGTGCATATATAATTATAAAGTTGTTTTAGTGAGAGAATAAGGGCTGAGGTGTCATAATTTGTTCTCTGATATCACTAGCCTCTTTAAAGGATTTCAATATTAGGCATATGCTAGGCTTAAAAGATGAATCATGCAATACTTCTCTTCTTTTTTTGTAGAGTTTGTGTAAGACTGAAGTTACTAACTCTTTAAATGTCTGGTATATTTCACTTCCTGGCAAAGATACCTGGTTGTAAATTGCCTTGACAGAAAGGGTTACATTCAATTTATATTGCTCAAAACAGAAACATTTGAGACAGGATAATTTAATATATAGTGTTTTTTTAATGCTCGTGGTTTAGTTTAAGATCAAGAACTACAACTGATGATTTTCATGACCTACTGTCTAGCAGAATCCCAAGGTGGTGCAGGCCATAAGCTGGCAAGAGACATGTATAAACTTTTCTTTCCCCTTCCTTCTTCTCTTACTTCAATTATGAGACTCTACACTGATGAACTTATATAATGTTAATTACCCCCCAAAGTCCTTTCCTCTTAATACAGTCATCTCTTCATGGCTACCTCAATTTAGATGAGAAAGATGCTTGTGCCTCAGATACCACTACTGCGTATACTCCTGCTGGCTATACGTTCTGCTCTTCTCCTTCTCCCTGCGCAATTCCTCTACTCATTCATCAACTGAAACCCGTTTCTATTCTTCTGTTCTTTGTGGCTCGAGATGTCCAAGTTTGGCAAAAGACATTAGTACTATGACTTCATTAACACCCCTAAACACTGTAGTTGGATTAAGTTCCCACTCCTTGATGCCTCACAATAAAGTCATTTTAATGTAAACATACTTCAGGAACATTCAGACCATATCCAAACCAGAATGAATAAGTTTTATTTGCAAATTATATTTTTATTAGTTACAGAAAAATATCAGTTGTTCTGGTTTTAGTTCCAGTAGTTTCTTAGCCTATACATTTCTTGCAATACTGTCATTTCACCTAAAATTTCAATTTTAGGGTGTCACGTATTTATTAGTAATTATGCCGAAGTATCTTCTTAATGGTTATAGTTTATTAATTATTGCTGCCACCAGTATGCTGGTTACTTGTGTTGAGGCTTTTTATTTGTTTGTTTTTTGGTTTTTTGAGACAGGGTTTCTCTGCAGCTTTGGAGTCTCTCCTAGGTCCTGGAACTAGCTCTTGCAGACCACGCTGGCCTTGAACTCACAGAGATCTCCCTATCTCTGCCTCCCAAGTGCTGAGATTAAAGGTGTGTGCCACCACTACCCAGCTATTTGTTTGTTTTTTAACTTATTTAACAGAGGTGTAATCTGTCCATTAATAATATTATAGCCAATAGGAAATATTAAAATTTTTAGTCTCCTTTATTTTAGTTTTATTTCTTTCCAAATTTCCACATTTTCTTTTCTCCTACTTTGTTCAGGCTTATTTGATATCAATATCTGAGTTGCTTAAGGTATATTATTAAGCCTATTAAAATTCTCAGATTTTCTTCTATTATTCAGTTGGTATTAACTTTTCACTATGAAATTTATTGGTTTTATATTCACTTTGTTTTAAAATTTTTCTATTGTTTTCCACTTACATAAGAAACTTAACAATTCCTTTTTTTAAACTTTGTATTGTGTGTGGAAATGTGTGTATGCATTTCTCAAAAGTCAATTTTATTTTTGGTTATGTGAATGTGTGTGTGTTTGTAAGGGTAAGTGTACATGTGTTTGGGTTTTTTACAGATGCCAGGAAAGGGTGTAGGATTTACTGAAACTGGAGTTTCAGACTACTGTAAATGCTACAAGTTGAACTCAAATCCTCTGTAAGTGTCCTTACCTGCTGAGCTATCTCTCTTGCTTGTATACTAGTATATCCACAATCTCTCTCTCTCTCTCTCTCTCTCTCTCTCTCTCTGTGTGTGTGTGTAAATGGGAGTATGTATGCCATAGTGCATATGTGATATGTGGCTGGCCAGAGGACAAAGGTTCTTGAGTATTTGTCCGCATTTTTTACTTTTGTGAACTTAGGCTAGCTGACCCTGTGCTTCTGAGTAGACTCCTTTCTCCACTTTGAAACACACCAATAACAAGACTGCTGTAAAGAACTGTACAGATACACTTGGGAGGCAGAGGCAGGCGGATCTCTGTGAGTTCGAGACCAGCCTGGTCTACAAGAGCTAGTTCCAGGACAGCTCCAAAACCACATAGAAATCCTGCCTCGAAAAACCAAAAAAAAAAAAAAAAAAAAAGAAAAACTGTATAGATAAGTCCAACGTTTACAAAGATTCTGGGGATTTGAAGTCAGAACTTTAATATATGTAACAACATTGTGTCTACTTCTCATGCATATTCCTATATATGTATCCTATATGAATATTCTTAATTTCCAACTAAAAGGAGATTTCCTGATTATTGAACATTTATTCATTTTAAGCACTTAAGTGATACATTCTGTATAGTTCTGATCATAAAATATATGAAGGGTTTAACACTGAGAGAACACACAGAACTGTCTCAAAATGTTTCATAAGTGTTAGTTTATTTACATATGCAGAATTATTACATTTTATTTTGTAGTATTAGATCTATATTTTCATTTTATTGTGTTCAAAAATATGGTTTATAATGGAATGTGATCTCATTTTCTCTAGCAATATTTTGTCTTGCAGCTTAGTTTTACAATTTTTACTTACATTTCAAATTTGTGTTTTCTAAATAATATGTAACTTGCTTTTTTGTAATCATCCAATCTAGCTATGGTTTTAAAATAGTAACATTTAGTCAAATTGTATTTTAAATAATAAATGAAATGTTTCATAATATTATCCAAGTGTTACTAAATATTACTGTATCTACTATTATCCAAATGTTACTAAATATTACTGTATCTACTACCTTGAATTGTGCTTCTAACATATGCAGTCTTGTATTTCCTTTTCTTTTTTCATATTTTTGTTCCTTGAAGCAAATTTTAGTGTATTATCTTTTCTTTTTGAAAGTATAGTAGTTTGTATCTTTAAATTATGAAATAAAATGATTACTTTTTTCATTTTCATGAAAGTTGCAAGAATTTGATATTTTTTCCCTATTCCTGACTTATATACCAAATGTGTACTATATTGTAATCCTTGAACTCGTGTCCTCTTTTTCTTCTTCCTTAGATTTTAGATTTATATAAAATTTAGATTTATTCATTTCTATTGTATTATTTTTCATGGTGCATTTTGATCTCGATTTCTTTATTTTTCTGCTTGGAATTTGTCTATCAAGTCAAATTCATGAATTCATATTTATAATGAAATTTCTTCATCATAGTTTCTTGCAGCACTGAATGTGTTTTATTTTTCTTTTCCTCTCTTTCTGTAGCTTCAGTTATGTATATTATATTTCTCATGTATGTTTCATCTTTTATTCCATATTGTCCTTCATAACATCCCTTTAGCTCTAAGTTCAGGTAGCTTTATTCTGATTTTGGACTACCATTCACCAAACCTATATTTAGCTGTTGGTAATTTTTTTGAAAAGCCTATTGAATAAGTTTTCAATTTGCCTGATTTTTTCAAGTCTAGATTTTAAATTTTGTGTTTCATAAATATCTTATGTTTTTTTGCTAAATGGTCAAGCACAGGGGCTGTCCCTTTGATTGATAGAAACATAGTAGCTTTATAGCTTAGCCCCCATGTGTGGGACATTGTGGTCTCTGATTCTTTCACTTCTAGTTTACAAGATTGGACTTTTTTGTATGTTCAGTTATTTGTAAATGTGTTCTAAACATTAAAGGCTTGTGGTAGGAATTATTTTAAGCCTAGGTTAGCATTTCTTCCACTCAAAATAGCTTTTGTCAGATTACTAAGAATACTACAAGATGAACAAGCTCAGCTATAATTCTCACTCTAACTCCTCTGGTCTTCCCCTACTCTGTCTAATTCTATGACTTCTTTTAAACTTAGTGTTACAAATGTATGTGCAAACATGACCTGCTGAATCCATTTAGTGTTGTGCATATATATATATATATATATATATATATATATATATATATATGTTTAGGAAAAACAATCTGGGATTGGGAAACTTTATTTTTATAGTCCAAATAGTATTATTTATTTCATGACTACATTACTTTTGATTTTCTAAAAAAATAATGTAAGACTTCACAATACCTTCTGGACAGAAGCAGCAATGGATTTTACTTCTTTTTTGAAGTTCAAATAGCAAACCCATTATCTTGCTACAGTTTTATTTTATTATTTAAAAAAAAACATTTGAAAATTTCTTTACAGTGTTTTCATTTTCAATTACAAAGATCCAGAAAAAAAAAAAAAACCTGAGTTACCCTATTTGGTTGTCATCATCAAAGCAGCTCTTCAGAGGATGAGTTGAAACATAGTATTAATTGACTTTCAGATAAGTATGTCTAAAAAGTTCTCGCTTATTAGCATGAGAATTTTAACATTCAGCAGGGTACTTTATTTTTACAATCTTAGTATCTGGCACAAAATTAGCATTTACTGTGTATTTGTTTAGCGAATACATCAAGTAATGAATTAAAAATAATCTAACATTAGATTTCCAAATAACAAACATCCCCTTGTTATCTCAAACATATTTTGCATTTACTCTAATATAATAGTTGGTGTTTGCTACAAAAATTAAAAAACTAGAATAATATGGTAGTAGAACAGAGCATGCATTAATGGTTTCTAAAGACTAGCAATACATTTGGGGTAGTAATAAATTCTACTTGTTAAGTTCCATTTGTTTAGAAAAAATGGCTTCTTGACCATCTATCCTATTGTTGTAATAAGAGCGGCGGGCTATGTTCCTGGCACCGGCTGCCCACACGGCCAGCTTTATACCCGAAATAATTACACAGAAGCTGTATTCTTTAAACACTGCTTCCTGCTGAATGGGGG
>NW_004949111.1:5289802-5290337 GCF_000317375.1 Microtus ochrogaster
TTTTTTACTATCCAGGAGCATTTCTTAAAATGTTAAGCAGTTCTTAAAAACCTAAGTTGCACCATGTAGGGGTAATACGGTACCGTCTGTTTACTGCCAGTCTAAACCATAATTGCGCTGTTATTACTATAATTATGGTAGTTAATGCCTGAGACCAACACAGTTCTGCATGGCAGAGCTAAGCCTCTCCTGTCTCAGAGCCATTTCGTGCCCCTGAGCCACACACAATTCCAGGCACACAGCAGTCCACATTGCCATCAACCAAGCCGTAGCATTTTACTCCAAATGTTCCATTCAAAAGCTCTGTCTCCTGCAGGAGCCAGACAAAGATCACAATGGGGGCACAGCCCAGAAAGCTGGCAGTTTAAAACAGCCAGTTTTTTTTTCCTGCTGCTGAGTCAGGAAAATTTCTTTGCCGCAAGCCACCCACCAACCGCAAAAAGCTGTGTTAAACTCTCTCTCCCTGTTTTTTTTAAGCCCTCTCAGGTTTTTAAGTGGATTTAGTCCATCACATTGGAGTGCCACTCTGTTGATG
>NW_004949111.1:5290972-5312580 GCF_000317375.1 Microtus ochrogaster
GTCCCAGGAATAAGGGTTAAATGCTTGGTCATGCTGACCAGAAATTGTCCTCGGGAAGCACCCCAGGAATAAGGGAGGATAGGGCCCTACACTCCCAGCATTCTGTTCTGTCTACTCCGCCTACCTAATTTTCTGTCCTATTAAAGGGCCAAGGCAGTTTCTTTATTTAACCAATGAAATCAACACAAAACAGAAGACTTCCACATCATCCTATATTTTGACATTATTTTAAAATAGTTATTTTATCATTAATAGCTATATTTAAAAGAATTTTGATAATTGTGTTACTCTAGGAATTGTGCCCATCTATATTTCCTAAATGACATTTTTTTTCATTTTGTTTTTTTTTTTTGATACAAGGTTTCTCTGTGTAGTCCTGACTGTTGTAGAACTCACTGTGTAGACCAGGCTGGCCTCAAGTTCACAAAGATCCACCTATATCTCCCAGTGCTGCAATTAAAGGAGCACACTGCCACTGCTCCATAAATGTTTACAGAAAGTATGGCAGGTTTTCAATAAATAGTTCCTGTTACACTTTGGACACTATACCATAAAGTGCAGTCAAAGGGCTAAAAGTATTGAGCTTTGCCTGGGGTTACTTGTAACAGAAGAAGTAATATTTCAACTAGGTGTTAAAGTATAAGATTTGGTAGAGTAACAACAGTCTAAAGAAAGGGACTATTTTATTTAAATATGTTTCAAAATAATACAAATTGTTTGGGAAATTGAATTACTTTGCTCATTGCTAGTGTAGGTTGGATAGCATAAATCCCAATAATGGCATTAGAGAAGTACGTAAACTAATTGATTTCCTCAGTCATATATCTAGTAAATAAAAGAGTAATTATTTAGTATCTAGCTATGCCTGGCTCTAAATATTCTATTATTTCCCCCCCAACTCAAATGTTTTATGATGACTTACTTTTTAATTCAGAATAACTTTTAGCCTGAGGTATTGTACAGAATTACATAAATTATCAGATTCATGTGCTTTGCTTCAACTAGGGCTTCAGTTAGCAGCAACCTTAGTACAATTTTTCTGAAATTCATTGTTATACTTGTTTTTTTCCTTTCTTCCTTTCATTCTTGAGCCCTAAAATTACATGGAAAAAGCATGAGAATTCAGAAAACATGGTGACTAAATCGCTTAGAAAAAGACAGACAAGTTTTTAAGCGAGGTGACATCTGTTCTGGAACTTGAATGAGAAAAATAAAGAGAACAAAATATAATCACTGATTTAGAAAAGTGTAGTATGGAGGATTAGGGAAAGAAAATGTTTCAGAGCAAACTATGAAAAGATTTTCAGAAGGAGATGGCTGCAAGAAAATTTGTCTTTTAAAGACATAAATCTAGGGGAAGGTGTATTAATTTAGGGATTATTTTCCCCAACTAAACGTGTCTAAATTTATTTCTGCTAATAGCATGACTCCTCCCATTTAAACTGAGGGACATAATAGAAACAAACCATTTACTTTTATCTCTTCACTTAATTTTCAAGTATGATACCTCAGATATCACTAAAGCAGTTTAGTTGATACGATTAATTTTTTTCTGGTAAGTAGCCAATAATTCAAGAACTTTAAGAAGGCACCCAGTTATCTTGTTTAATTTGTCTTGAGGTAGGATTCTTAGAAAGAACAATTTGATAAAATCATGCAAAGGTTTATAACCCACACTTAAAATACTTATTTTTAATTGTGTGTGTGTGTGTGTGTGTGTGTGTATAATATGCACATGAATGCAGGTGCCAGTAAAGTCCAGACTACATCATTGAAAGTTCTTGAGCTGGAGTTAGAGAAGGTTGTACACTGCTAGATATGGATACTGGGAAATGAACTTTCAACCTCTGGAAGAGCAGCAAACACTCATATCTTATGAACCTTCTTTTCAGTCCCTGAAAATCCAGTTTTATATATTATACTTTTCAATTTTAAAAATATATTACTTAATTATACATTATGCTATATGTTTTATAAATCATTTTCTGTATAATCCCAATTATCTGTTAATAGTCTAATGAATATCCTCTACTGTCAAAATGTTATGCATGAACAAAATGCATAATTTTTATTAAAAATTTTAACTAAAATGTAATTTTATTGCTTCCTCTTTTCCCTGTCCTCCCTTCAGTCACTTCTGTTTCCCTTACTGCCACATTGATGGCCTTTCTTTGAATATTAGTGTTATATATATACATAAATACATACACCACACACACATATACATACTAGTGAATACATTTAGTGTGACTTGTGCATATGTGATTTCAAGGCTGACAACTTTATATTAGATCATCAATTAGGTACCTCATTCCTAGGAGAATATAATTTTCCCTCTCTCAGCAGTCACAAGTTATCTGTAGTTTGTCTAGAAGTGGGGACACATAAGATTACTCCATGTCAGGATGACTAATGACATTATAATTGCTCAGTGCATATTTAGTGTTGGAGTATTGTAGGGGCTTTTGTTTTGTTTTGTTTTACTTTTAAGGGGCCCATGACCCAGCTCCCAAATAAATACACAGAGACTTATTCTTACTTATGAATGCCTGGCCTTTGTTTATAACCAGATTTTCTAACTCCACTTATTTCGTTTCCCTTTAACTACATTTTGCACCTAGGTTCTTAACCTTTTTTTATTGTGTATATCTTTCTCTCCTCCTTACTTCATTGTTGGCTGTGTGTTTGGGTATCTGGCCACTGGCATCCTCCTCTCTTCATTTGCTCGCTCCTCGCATTTCTCTCTCTTGCCTAGATTTCTCTTCCTATTTATTCTTCTAGCCTGGCAGCCCCACCTATTTCTCTTTCCTGACTAGCTATTGGACATTCTGATCTTTACTAGACTAACCAGGTGTTTTACAAAGAAAAAATAACACAGCTTTACAGAGTTAAACAAGTGAAGCATTAGGGAATACAACCCATTTTTTTACACCATTAAACATGTCCCACAGCATAAATGAATGTAGCACATCTTCAACTAATATTCCACAACAGGGTATTGCAGGTATGGTTTATCTGTCATTTCTAGAAGATACATTTTCACAGACTTCCTGGTTCTCTTTTTTTTTTTCTAATCAAGTTCCCACTCCCTCTCCTCCTCCCATTCCTCCTCCCATTCCTCCTCCTTTCCCCCATTACACCTTCCCATCCACTCGTCAGACAGGATAAGGCTTCCCATGGGGAATCAACAAAGTCTAGCACATTGCTCTGAAGCAGGACCATGGCACTCTCCACTATGTCTAGGCTGAGCAAGGTATCCCTCCAAAGAGAACGGGTTCCAAAAAGCCAGAACAAGCAGTAGGGATAAATCCTGGTCTCACTGCCAGTGGCCCCACAGTCTTCCCCAGCCATGCATCAGGCACCCAAATTGAGAGGGCCTAGTTTGGCCCTATGTTGGTTTCCTCACTCTCAGGCCAGATTGGGTGAGCTCCCATTATCTCAGGTAAACTGTTGCTGTGTCAAGGTTCTATGATGACATTTAAGATAGTCGTAAATCTGACTACAGGACAAGGCTAGTTCAGACACCCTCTCCATTATTTCTTACGGTCTTATCTGGGGTCAATCTTGTGGATTTCGGAAAATTTCTCTAGTACCAGGTTTCTTGCAAGCCCTTTAATGGCTCCTCAACTAAGATATTTCTTTCCTTGCTCTCCATCTCTGTGCTTTCTCTACCTTGACTATTCTGTTTCCTCAAGTTCTCGTCCCCCTTCCCCTTCTCCCCTCCTCCTTCCATTTCCATTCTCCCCAATCCCCATGCTCCCAATTTTCTCAGGAGATCTTGTCTATTTCCTCTTCCCAGGGGAATCTATATATGTTTCTCTTAGGGTGCTCCTTGTTACTTAGCTTCTCTGGGGTCATGGACTATAGGCTCCTTATCCTTCGCTTTACACTTAGTATTCACATATAAGTGGGTACATACTATGCTCATCTTTCTGGGTCTAGGTTACCTCACTCTGAATGTTTTTATTTCCTAGTTTCATCCATTTGCATGCAAATTTCATGATGGTGATTGATTTTTACTACTGAGTAGTACTGCTTTCTGTAAATGTACCAATTTTTTTTTTTTTTAAAAAAATCTATTCTGTGGTTGAGGGGCATCTAGGTTATTTCCAGGTTCAGGCTATTATAAATAATACTGTTATAAACATAGTTGACCAAATGTCCTTGTAGTATGGTTGAGCATCCTTTGGGTATATGCCCAAGAATGGCATTGCTGGGTCCTGAGGTAGATTGATTCACAATTTTCCATACTGAGTTCCAGAGTGGTTGTTCAAGTTTGCATTCCCATCAGCAATGAAGGAGTTTTCCCCTTACTCCACATCCTCTCTAGTATAAGCTATCATTGGTGTTTTTTATCTTAGCCATTCTTACTTGTGTAAGATTGTATCTCAGAGTTGTGTCGATTTGTATTTATTGCATATACTCACTCATAAGTGGTTTTTAAACATAAAGCAAAGAAAACCAGACTACAAATCATAACCCCAGAGAACCTAGACAACAATGAGGACCCAAAGAGAGACATATATGGATCTAACCTACATGGGTAGTAGGAAAATACAAAATCTTCTGTGTAAATTGGGAGCGTTGGGACCATGGGAAAGGGATGAAGGGAAGGGGAGAGGAATGGAGAGGAGTAGAGAAAAATGTATAGCTCAATAAAATCAGTTGATAAAAGAAAGGAAGAAATAAACTGTACTTAAAAAATCAAAAAAAAGGTGTTTCTCTATTCTTACAATCTTTTAGTTAACTCTTTTGCAATGTTTCCCATGCCTTAGGTGCATGAATCATGTTGTATTGGTATCCATTGGGACTGGGCTCCAGAGTCATCTGCTGATCTCTGCATGTTAAAATTTTGTATCAAAGACAAAGTTATGGATTGCTCATTGTGGTTTTCTGTAATGATTTCCATCTGCTCTAAAGAGAAGTTTTTTGAATGAAGGATGAGCACTACACCAATCCATAGGTATAGGGGTATGTTTTAAAATGCAGTTAGGAATTATACAGCGCTAGCAAAGTTAGTTGGTATTAGGTTGCTATCTATGATCCACAAATTTGTTAAACCTGGGTAGTTAGCTTGTATTCTAGTACCAGAAATGATTTCTTTCCTATTAAGTGGAACTTAAGTTCAATTAGCTTTGATTAACACAAAGATATGAGAGACATCATTGATACTTGACGGTTATTTTTTGAACTTATTGTTTTAGTTCATTGGCATCACAGTTGAATATGACTCCGATTGTTTCCCTTTCTTGGCTGCTTACATAGTATTCTTGCTAACAAGGAAACTAGAGCACATGAAGAAAAGTTTCAGATAGATCCAACTCATATTGTTGATTACTGTGTTTAAAATATGTGGTGTTTTCAGCAAAAGAAACATCTTCAACATCTTTGAGGCTACCAAGGTCTTCACCAATCACTTATATTGGCCTGGGACTCTCCTCGACCACCTTGACCACCTCATAGCTGGTACCAGGCATTTTATAGTCCCTGGTCTTTATCAATATTCATAATTATGTTGAAATAAATAGGCTTTTACTCTTATCAGCGACACTTAATGTAGGAAGAGCACACTAGTCAAATGTTTTATTGCTTTATTGAAGAAAATGATTTATAAAATAGCCACAGAAAATTTTGTATCAAAAACAAAGTATGGATTGCTCTATCTTTGAAGTTGGGTTAAATATTTTAAAGGAATTTAATAATTGTTCATACCTTGGTCAAAGTCAATTCCTGTGACTGAAACACGTGGCAGTTGAATCATGACATCAAAAGGTCCTTTCTTAACGGTGGGACCTTAAAGGTTCAAAAATATGTTTTTCACACCCTGGAGTACAGTGATTGATTTCCCTACAGATTATGACCCCAGCATACTAAGGTTATTCTTGCCTCCCAAGCTTTCTTTCTTTCTTTTTTTCTTTTTGATTTACTCGAAATTAGGATGACAATTATATGTTACCTTTTCCATTTTTCCTTTTTAATATTTTAATAAATATACAAAGTGACATGTTTTCTTATATTTCCCACATATTAAACCTTGGTTGTTTTTTCCATCCTCAGTCCCTTTCTCAGGCTCTGGTATCCTTCTATTACTTGGGTTCTCTTTACCTATTTTAAAAATTTTGAGTGATGAATTTTTCCACAATTCTTTTAAGAAATTGTCAGAGAAAAAGCTAACACTGAAGATTATAAGTATAATGGTTCTATAACTGTGATGTAACGATGACAAAAATATTTAAGTATTCTTTAAGCATTTTAATATTATTGTTCACCTAAGTAATGAACTCATTCATTTGGTGGAAGAGTTAATGGAATTCTCACATCTGTCCATTTTTTATCTTTCTTCTTATCATTAAAAAACATGTCACACAATAATCATATCTTAACTATATTTTTTTGCCAATGTCAGCTATAATCCATGTCAACCAGAACAATATTTTATAGACAATGAATATATGAGGTAAATAATAAAGTGGATTTTGAATTTGCCTACTATGTCATTAAAAATGTAATGCATACATGCATCTAATAAATGTACACATAACATTTCACAGAGAACTACTTAATAAACATTTGCCAACATTGCATAGTATAAAACATTGCTTTCTGAATTTATTGATTGAAAATGAAAATATAATAACAATTAATATTGAATTCATTTGGGACAGCTTTTGAAGATGATTGGATTGTAAATTTCATATTCAGAAATATTTTATACCATTATTTCGCAGGATCTTGCAAAGTTCTGAAGATAATAGTCATTCAGTTAATATTTTTATATTATAAATAATTCTTACGGAAAATATTTTGTTTATATTAATATAAAACTAAGTGCCAAATATGCTTTCTAATCATCATAAGAATAAAGTAGAGAGTGGTAGCTCTATCTGAGTAATAGGCACAATATTTATTTATTTTATTTGTCTATATAGCCAGGATTTTAAGTTAAATTTTGAAATTATAATATAATCACATTTCTCCTTTTTTTCCCCCCAAACCCTTCCATATACCCATATCCAGTCTTCTTCAAATTCATGGCTTCTTCCTTCATTAGTCCTCATTGCATGAATCTACGCATATACATAAATATTCATGACTATAACCTTTTCAGTCAATAGAATCTTATTTGTATGTGTTTTCAAGGCTGATCCTATGATACTGGACAACTAATTGGTGTGTTCTTTTCTGGAGATCGCCACTTTACTGCTCTCAGTTTTACTCATTTGCCAATAGTTTTTTTAGACATATTATTTTTTTTACCTTGCTATAAAATAAAATATTTCAGATTCACACAAGGCTTATCTTTCAGAAATTACAAGTTAATAAATCTCTTAGTTGGTTTTTATGCTCATATGTCTAGCTTGAGAAATTCTGATGAGTATGTTTTTGAGTGTTGTTCTAAAAGTAGTAACACATACATACAAAATATAAATAAGATGCACAATGGCAAACAATACTAATTATAAATAACAAATAAAAATGAGAGCTAATGTTTTCTTAATTTTAGCTAAAAGCCATCAAATGTATTTAATTTTCTATGAAGTTATTGTAATTTCATTCTATAAAAATAATGTATATTTTCACCTATTGAATAGATTGAATAAGTGGGTAATCCAATACATAGTCCACATTCATACACAGAAAATTAGATACATAAAAGGTCAAAAATTTTCTTCCTCATACAAATTTATGGTATGTGATATATTACTTTTAGTGCTAATACATAAAATACAAACATACTCTCTTTTATCATATATTTTTGTAATTATTGAAATTATTTTTTTCTTCATCCGAATGAAGATATATAAAAATACTTCTATAGGGCTCCATTAGGCCTACATCTCCTTGACTCTGTCTGAGGCACATTGGGTTTTCACAGAAATTAATTTGTCTTGACAAGAGGCATAAAGATTAAAATCCAAAGATCAATGGGCAAAATCCCTTCAAAACAAGCATAATAATAAACAGAAAATTGAGAAACACAGTACTAAACGACTACATAAAAGAACCAATGATAGATTAATAATATATATCTAAAAATAGTTCTGTTAAACTAGCTTTCTGAAACTTTATGCTTATTAAGATTTGTACCTAATGATTCATGAATATTTTACTTTATCAATTGTAAGATCTTAGAGTCACATTTCAATCCAATTACATAAACACAAATAATATGCCCTGTTAAGAATAGCAACAATAGTGAAAGCCATTGGATAAGAGTTGTTAATTTATATTACTAAATTTTTCTGAAATAATTTGCAATATTCTTTTATGTTTGAAATTTGTAGAAATATGTACATCTTTATTAGAATGACGTTAAGTAAAATTGATGTATTCAAGAGTGATTCATAACATCATTCAGTAGTTAAATATTAGAATAGTCAAAAGAAATGTTTCATATAATCATTATATAATTTTACATTCAACTTTGAATTTTCCATGAATAACTTTTAACAAACAGTTCATTGAATGCTGGGCAGGGTTGAAATAGCTTTTATTTCTTATAGCTTGGTTCTTGCTAAGATCAGTTTTATTATGGCTCTGATTTTTGTTTTAGTGATAGCTCATTGATAATTTGCCTGCTGCATTAATTTTTGCTTCTGCTATTTTAATATGAAACTTTCCTGTGAGGTACAAAGAATATAGAAAATTGGAAATGCTAAGTGTGTATCATACCAATACATGGAAGAAAATTTTATTTTTGACTGCTAGTGGCCTTGAAATTCATCATGTGTGATAAAACTGACCAAGAACTTTTTTCTTCACCTTGAAGACAGAGTAAGTAATGAATATTCAGAGGTGTGGACAATAAGTATTTGAAAGTAAAGCCTAATTTTTATTTATGACTAGGAATATGTGCTCAGTCAGACTTTCAATGTGCATAAAGGGATATGTGAATATATTATTAAAAGTAAAGTGGAGTGTTTGACAAGCATAATGAAGTTCCTAATTGCAGAAGTCATATATGATTATCTCTACCATGTCAGGTTTTTATGTAGAATGAATTGTGGCTCTGTTATTTAACATAATCACTTTAAAAACATGTTGTTCTTACTCAAATAAATTCTTCAAGTAAAGCATATGTGTGCTCATGATAAGTAGAAATATTATAGTCATAAATCTGTAGATTCTAGGGAAAAGACTCATTTAACATAGCCAGTTCACAAGCATAACTCAGGAAGAAGAATAAGGCTATATCACTATGCAAGGGTGGCATTTTGCCAACATTTCTATAGTAAAAATTTTGAAAATAGTGTTCATGACATTTGAGAAGCATCATATTTAAGTTTAATAAAATTTCTCTCAATAATTTTCAAATATAGGTATTTCATATATATTAGTAAATAATTATTTGTTTAGCATATTTCAAGTTTCAGTGTTAATGTGTCTTTTTTGAGAAAACCAGTGCATGATAATGTTAACAAACAAGTTCTGTTGAAAAGTTAATATATATTGCTTCATTTATATTTTGCAAGAATTTTAAGTGTTATTGTTCATATTCATGCTTTAATATGTTTTGCATGCAGAAAATTAAAATAATTAATTCCTGTGCTTTCTAATTGATTCTTATATTTTCTATAGCACATCAATTTGGACTGTCATTCTTTTTCAAATTCCATTTGATATCTTATTTAAATGTTCCATTTAGCACATTCTGAAGCATTCAAAAACACATAATAAGAGCTCTGGAATGTAAATAAATCATATGTTTCAACACACAAGACAGTAGATATTTTTTTCTTTATGCTATAAAAGTCAATAAATTTGCTTCTGTTGTGCTATCTCCTCAGCTCTATTAATCTGCTTGAGGAGACTTTGTGTATATTAACTGGTAAAAATAGTAAACTTTTGAATATTTTTTCACATATGCTTGCGTCTAAAAGTCTGATTTCCCTGGGGAGTCATTATCATGCTCCTCACATTGTCACTCACCAACATTGTTGAACTTGCTTATCAAATACTCTGCAAAACAGTACATGTTATTATGTGTCACGGGGTAGATTTATGATAAACTAAGTTTGAAATGAAATAATGAATTCTTGACATTTATCCTGTCTCTAATAACTTGGGTATTAATTTAATCAGATTTAATTTTAAGCCAGGAAGTTACATTTCCTTGTTCTATATCATATATAAATTCATCACATATTTTCTACTTGAAAAGATTCATGGTTATATGTTTTTTCATAAAAAATAAAAATGAGAAAATATTTTTCTTTAAGCTACTAAACTAGTTAGCAGATGTCATCATGATCCTTCGTACAGATGAAACGTTAAAAGCAATTTAATCCTGTGAAAATTAAAATAAAACTATCTTCTACCAGCTTTCAGAGGCAATACTTTTCTAAAAACTATCAGCGATATTTTGTGTTTATACACTTTATTTATACAAGGGTACACTTTGTAATATATTCATTACCATGGTGAAGATCAACAAAACACTAGCAGAAGTACTGGTATTTAAAAGCGTTTGGTTACTGAAAACCTTCTTCTCTTTATTAGACTAGATCATAGTATATGTTTATTTTTTGTGGGAGGTTATGGTTGTTAAATATTGCTCTGTAATACATTTTTTCAGATGAAAAAGGAATTAATTTTGACATTTGGTCCCTTTCTATCTTAGAATAATGACATAATGGAGGATCAGTATCTGAGGTTACAAATGAGGAGGGTATTTAATATGCAGAGAAAGAAAATAAATTAATGCTCATTTTTCAATAATTCAATGCAAGAAATACCATTCTTTAAAATAACTTAAAATTCAAATGAAATACAACCTTGTATTTGTATTCTAAAACATTAGATTATGTTTTCATTTACAGATGAAAACAGTTGTGTATAGTTTTATTCCCATATTTTAAACTAATTGTAAATATCTGTGGAATAAAGTATTGAAATAGACACGAAGATACAATTTGTAGTGAACAGATCAAGGTAGTCAGAATTTTCATATACTTAAGCTTTAAACAATTTAACTAACATGCAATGACTACATATTTATGAGTTTTAGTCAGATCTTTCAATTCATGCATACAATATTTACTAAATGAATCAAGGCAATTAAAATTGCTGTCTTCTTAACATTATGTTGTGATTGGAGACTTAATTATTCATAAAATAAATAAAATTTACAATAATAAATCATTGTGTTGTAGAACACTGAAAGTAATTGCTATCTAACTCTTTTTGGGCAATTGTTATTCATCCTTCTATTCTGTTTTGCCACTACCCCTTTCAGTCTCCAATTATAAATCTTTCTTATTCAAATAAGTATTTATATCATCTACATATGACAGTTAATATGAAGTCTTTTTTTTCTGTGCCTAACTTATTTTGCTTAACATGATGTTACTCTGTACCATCCATTTTGCAGCAGATGACAGGATGACATTCTTTTCGTGGCAGAAAATAATATATTGTGTACATCCAAAACATTTTTGATCCCTTCATCAGCTGTTGGGCTCCCTGACTCATAACATATATTAATTATTTTGATAGTCAGAAATGAATGTATATATGCAGGTATCTCTTTTATACAAAAAGACAAAAGTAACAAATTATAATGTTTGTAGCGGTCAACTTTATTTCATTAACTTAATTCATTTTGATTTTCAGTATTAGAATCATAAATTTTCCTCTTACTTATAATAATAAATATGATATTAAGTGTAAAGATTTTTCCTTAGTTAAAGAAGACCATGTTGATAGTAAAATCAGTAAAGTGCTATAAGTATACGGTTTTTATTCATTCATTCAATATTTTCTATTGAGATACTTTGTACCTTTCTTGTGCTTCTTGGTAGAGACACAGCACTATAAAAAGGAGAGATGGGTCAGCTCTCAAGTAACTTATAGTCCGAATCAAAATGACAGGCTGTTATAAAAAAATAAGAAATTACTTATTTAAGCAGAAATATATGGACTGAAAAGAGAACTTGAGCAATAGTTAAGAGAACTTGCTGCTCTCATAAAGGACCAATGTTTGGTTCCCAGAACCTACACAGAAGCTCACAACTGTCTGAAAGTCCTGTTCCAGGGGATCTGACACCATCCTCTGGCCAGTGTGAGCACTGTATGCATTTGGTGCACATGTAATATACCCAGGCAAAATACTCACGCACATAAAATAAAAATAAGTAAAGCGTTAATAAAAAAATCAATACATAGCACAACGGATAAATATATAGGATAACTTGTTACTTGGGAAGTAGTTTAGAAAGACATTGCTACTGAAAAAAGCTACTAAACTGTGATGTTTTGAAAGTACCTAATATTGTTCCCTTTACTTTGAAGATACAGAAATTGGCATCCAAAAATGTGATAATCTGAGTTTCTGTTTTTAAACCTATGTCCTTGACTAACAGAGATCCCTTTGCCTCTGTATCCCAAATCCTGGGATTAAAGGTGTGTGCCACCACTCTCTGTCCTCTAGTGGCTTAGCTCTGCACTCTGACCTTCAGGCAAGTTTTATTCATTAAAACACAAACAAAATACCCCTATAACTGTCTCTATTCTGTGTTCTTTGCTGTTTCTTTGAAACTCTCTTCAAAACTTTTTCTACTTTAATATCATAATTGTTTTCAGTAGTTATTCAATCAGAAGGTTATCATTAGAAAATGATTATATGTTGCTAATGATTAAGTGATTTTAATTTGGGGAACTTCCAAATGATATTTTTATTTAACAATAATATGTACTTTGACAACATTTGGCCATATCTATGTACTTACTCCAGATTATCCTATCTTATCCCCATTGTTTTCGCTTTAGTGTGTGTGTGTGTGTGTGTGTGTGTGTGTGTGTGTGTTTTAGAAAATCTAGGTTACACATATAAAGTAAAAGTGTGAAATTTATCTGAACAAGTCCAGTCTTTTAAGACTTTCTATTAACAATGTCAAAGAATTATGAGGGTCATTTTTCTTATTGTTTCCTAAAATTCCTTGTTCTTTGATTTTAACAGAACTCTGAAAATGCATTTTGGTGATGATAAGATTGTAGCTATTTCCAGGACAGGAGCCATATCCATACTCAGTGTGTATGAATTCCTTTTCCCTTTTATTGAAAATATGTAATTTTCTCACATAGTATACCATGATTAAAGTTTCCTCTCCTTCTGCTTTTCCCAGTTATTTCCCACCTCCCATCCTAGATACATTCATTTCTCTTTTTCTCTCATTAGAAAACAAATAGACTTCTAAGGAATAATTATACAATATAATAAAATAAAACAAAAACTAAAGCATTGGATTTGGAAAAATGGGTGAACAGAAGGAAAGGAGTCCAAGAGAGGGCATAAGAATTAGAGACAAACTAATTTGTACAATTGAGGAATCCCATAAACATACTAAACTGGAAGCCATAATTACTCAATAGACCTGGTGGAGACTCATGCAGTCCCTATACAGGCTGCCTCAGTCTGTGTGAGTTCATATGAGCTTTGATATATTGATTTAAATGTCCTTGTTTTCTTGGTGTCCTCCATGCCCTCTGGCTCTGACACTCTTTCTGCCTTATCTTCTGTGGGGTTCTCTGAGCCTTAAAGGCAAGAATTTGATGGAGAAATACCTTTTAGGGCTGAGTGTTCCAAGGTCTGTCAGTCATTGCTTATTGTCTGGCTGTAGTTCTGTGTATTTAACCCCTTGTGCTGCTGGAGGAAGCTTCTATGATGTTTGCTGAGCAAGATGCTGACCTATGAGTATAGCAGAATGTCATTCATTAGGAGTAATTTTATTTTTACTACTTTTCTTACATCAGTACCATTTGGTTTGCCATAAATCCCTGAGCTATCCAGTCTCAAATTCTCAATTTGCCAAGCAGTGTCAGGTATGAGTATGGTTTCCATTTTGTGGAATAAAACTTGTTGGTTTCTTACTCCTACAAGATTTGTTCCCCCACTGTCCTAATATATCTGTCAGAGAGGACACCATTGTAGATCAAAGGGTCTGTGGTTGGTTTGGTGTTTAGGTTTTTTTGTTGGTAGTTTGAAGATCATCTTTCTACACTAAAGACACTAGAATGTAGGGGTGAAGTCTGAATGTAGGCACCAGCTTGACTTCTCGAGCTCAAAGAGTTGTGTAGGTGTTGTCTTCATCAATGAGGCCTGCTATCAGTTTGTTGAGAGCAATATATAGTCTTGGCAACAGCCTGGGTTGTTTGGGATTTCCATGGCACCTCACTGATTAAGAACTCAAATTAAATGAAACCTGATCCTGGTACTAGAAACTTCATTTGTTGACAAGAGATGTCCAGTTGAGGCTACAATTCCCATTTATTTGATGATTTCATTTAGATTTCTTTCATATATGTATATAATTTAGGAAGTTTTTACTGTATTAGGTTTTCATAATGCTCTTTATTCTAGCTGTCTCTCCCTGCATTCCCTATCTTGCTTGCCTCTGCCCTCACCTTTCTCAATTAATACTGTTTCTAGTGCCTAACCCTATCCACTCATGAATATCAATTATATTTTCCTTTCCAAATGAGTAATAATTATTGGTAAGTTTATACATATAAATATTTTGGTTTTGCTAAATGGTTAGTATTAACATAGAGCAAGGAATTTTAAAACCTCAATAATGCATATGCTACCTATGTACATATCTGATCAATGACACAAAAGAAAGAAGCTTTTGGGGTTTTGTGCTAAAATGTTTAGAAAATTGTACTTATCATAGTTTGAAAAGTTATTTTTATGACAATACACAGAATCTTGTCCTTAAAAATCTAAGATTTTTATGACATATTTATGAAAGTCAAAAAGCTGAATTCCTTTGAAGTTCAGTTCGTTTCCTCCATAAAAGATGAAGAACACTTTGATATAAATATTCTGCAGACAGCTTATGAAGAATATTCTTAATCTGAAGACAGTTTATGAGGAACATTCTTTCAGTCAAGTTAAGCTGAAGTTTAAGATCATTTTATCTAATAATGGTTTAAACTAGTATATATCAAATAGATTGAGTTTTATTTGATATTTTGATTTAACTTTATTATTGGAAAGAGTGAGGATAAAGTTACATGATTAAAAGCATTATATTCTTGAGTTACCTACATGAGAATAAAGGAAACAAAAAAAAAAAACAAACACAGCCTCTCAGCTAATTCTACCTATGATTTTGTTGATGTTTTCTAAAAACAGAACCTTTCAAAATACAGTGAATCTATCCACTCACTATTTATATAAACTTTCATAAACATTCTTAAAGTTAAAATGAAGAGTTGACCTCATTTATTACAATTCTTTCAAAAAGTAAAAGTCCAAATTTTCTAAAGGAAATACTGTTCTTGCAGATCGTAGCCCTCCCCGCCCCATAATATAAAAGGTGAACAACTCAAGGGTAAAGAACTAAATAAAATCTATTCAATGTTACTGATAGTTTTCTAAGAATGCAATTATTTTTAAATTTGGACATTTAAGATCCCATGAAGTGTTACTGTGCATTTATGCTTAGAGCTATTGACTCAGATCATATACACATGTGAAAACTATACATATTGTAGTGAATTCAATTTTCTATCAATCCTTCAATAACTGTCGGACATATACCTTATGTTAAGCATTAGTCTATATTTTGAAAACCAGACATAAATAGAAGATGTCCCCTTTCTTCAGGAATGCTGCAGTTTCATGATCAAATTGGAGCTATTTTGAGTAACAAATTTGCATTACATATTTAAAATCATGTTTATTGAAAAACTCTCATTTAGTATTCTTAGAATAATTTACAGTCGTTTGGAAGAAATTAAGGAGGTTTTAAAATGCAAGAGCCTTTAAAATTCAGTTGACAAAATGGTTCCTGCAGAAGCATGTGGCCTGAGTTAAGATTTTGAACACTCATATAAAATGCAAAGCTTGGTGATGTGTACCTCTAATCATAGCACTAGAGAGAAGAAACAAAAGAATCTTTGGAGCTCATTGGTCAGCTAATTTTGCAGAATTTGTAAGCTTCAAGTGTATTGAGAGACCCTGTCTTGAAAGTACAATCTTGAAAGTGAAAGACAAGGAAATCTTACATTGACCTATGGCTTCTACGAATGCACATGCCCGCAAATACACATTTACAAACAGAAATATATACACATATACATCTCACATAAGTGGACATTAATCTAACTGGCAACTGATGAATTTATTATTACATTTTTACACCTTTTGTATATAATTTTGCTCATCCACCACTAATCTCATATACCTCTGTCCCTCTTTTGCTAGTTCACTTCCTTCCATAGTCCATCTTCTGGTTCCATGTCACATGTGTCTCTTTCCCTTTGCTTTATCTTATTCTCTCAAGTTTTGTTTCCCCTGTATCATGGCCACTAATCTAGTATTATGAGCAACAAACAATGCACACACACACTTTATATAGGTTCTAGACATAAAACACGCAGTATTTATCTTCTAAGTTATTCTGCTTAACATTAGTTTCAGTTCCATCTAAATTCACCTACATGTCATGATTTCATTCTTTTGTGATAATATTGCATCACGAGTGGATAAAAATACAGTATTTTGTATTTATATATTTATGTAAATATAGACATATTTATATTATTCTTATATTTACATTGCTTATATATTTATATAAATACAAAATATGACATTTTTCTTATCCATTAGTTCATTCCTGTTTTCATTTTCTTAGCTACTAGTAATACTGCACCAGTTAATATTGATGTGTAAGTATCTCTGTGTTAGAATTAGTCTTATGTAAGACATTTAAATTGTTCATCTCCTCTTTGTTTAATTTTGGTGGTTCAGCTGAACCTAGAAATTTACCACCTTTTTTTTACGTTTCCTAACACAATGGAGCATAGGTTTTTAAAGTATTACCTTATGTTCTGAATTTCTTTGCTGTCTTCTGATATAATGTTTTTTTGGGTTTTTTTGATTCTGATAATTTTGATCTATTCCTTTCTTTCATTTTTATTTTCTCCCTTTCTTTGTGTTAATTTGCCTGAAGGTCTGTTGATCCTGTTTATCTTTTCAAAGAACCCATTCTTAGATACATAGATTATTTGTGTTTTGTTTTCTTTGTTTCAATTTCACTAATTTCTGCTCTGATTTTTGGTGTTTGAATGAATATTCTGTAAATATATATTAAGTCAATTTGATATATAGTGTCATGTAATCATGTGCTACATTTTTTTTTGGCCAAAATGACTGGTCTTTTGAAAAAATAAGGTATTTAAGTGAACTAATATTACTGGAGTTAATTTGTATTTTTAAGTCCAGCATGATGTGTTTTTGTGAAACTGATGCAAAATATTTTCATGCATGTATGTTTAAGAGCATGGTTTCTTCTTGGTTAATTGTTATCTTAATTATAACGAAATGTCCTTAATTTTAATTTGAAGTCTATTTTTTCAGATATTTAGATAGTAGTATCTGCTTGTATAATGGTCCTATTTGCTTGGAATACATTTTCACCTTTTGTCTTTAAGTTATTGCCTATATTTAAAGCTGGGAATTATTTTGTAGACAATAGAAAGATGAGTTTTGGTTTTTTAATCCATTGAGCCAACTTATTTATTTTGATTGAGAACTAAAGCCATTAGTATTTAAATTTATTATTTAAATGTATGTATTGATTTATGTTATTTTGCTATTTTTTTTCTGTTTGCATTCTTATTCCTATGTCGCCTCTCATTAATTATACCTCCAGTTTTCTTTATCTAAGAGTAAGCTCTTAGATATGCTTATTCCTCTCTTAGTCTGAAATAGTACGTCCACTCTCCACTACTTATATTTCTTTATTATATTCAAATTTTGAATCTTGTATTGTCTCTGAAATTTCATTCAACTGTTTATATTTTCCTGGCCTTCAGTTTGGGGTTTCTGTCCTCCTTGAAATTTGTTCATGTGTTTGTTTGTGTTCTCCTTGAATTCCTTGAATTTTTTGATAATGTTTATAATTGATTTTTTAATCCTATTTCTTGTGGTTTGCACAGGAAATTTGCACTGGAGAATATATCTAAAGGATTTGTGGGCTTTTGATGGAATATATTGTATTGGTTTTTCACAGTGTTTGTATTTTTGTGATGGGACACAATCATGTGGGTTTATTTCATCGGCTGTGTGTCTAATATGGAAGTCTAGCATTCCTATGTCACATGGAAGCTTAGTTTTGTTTTTGATGCTGCCTAAACTTTGTTGATGTCTGGCCAGATAGCCAGAGTGTAAGTGTCAGTCCTTCAGATGCTCACTTTTGATGTTGGTTGGAGAGAAAACAGTAACTGGTGTTATGCTTGTGTCCTAAGAATCAAGTGAGATTGCTTGCAAGTCCAGGAAATTCCTTGGTAAGGCTCCTGACTGGACTGGAGCCTAACATGCAACAAAGCACCAGGGATCTGGATTGGCCTCAGCAAGGGAATGGCTTTAGATTTGTCATGGAACCAGATGAAAATACCTAGCAGATGTAGCTTTTTTCCTGAGTTTGGAGGCTGGGGATGAGTGGGTGGGAAATGGTGAGGACTTTGGGTCAGATAAAGCAAAGTGTGCATGGATGTAGCTTGTCTGCAAAGTTTGGATGGACAGGAAGTAGTGGCATGGAATGAGTGAGGGATCTCAGACATTGCAGTAGTATTCCTGGAGGTGGTTCCTAGGTGGGACTGAGCTTGGAGGGAGTGTTGTGGAAGGAGGTAATTCAGTGATTCTTACTCCATGTTGCTTTCTGGTATAGTCTTCAGGGATTTTTAATTATAGGATCAGATCACCTGACAATAGACAAGATTAGATTTCTTTGTTTTATATCTATATCCCTTTTGTTTACTTAATATATCATATTGTTCTTACTAATACTTCAGTCATTCTATGGAATAAAAGTAATGATAGTAGATGCCCTTGTCTCAGTCCTGATTTTAGTAGAACCACTCAGTTTTTTCTTGTTTTCAATAATGTTGGATATAGGGTTGTCATGAGGCTCCCTTTACGCAGTTGAAATATGTTCATTGTATTCGTAGCTTCTTTCATATTTTTTCATAAATGGATGTTAAATTTTGTCAAATGCCTTTTTACATCTCTGAAGATAATTTCATTTGTATTTTCATCTATGTATAAGTTTCTTTTTAAAATTTATTTATTTATTAAGGATTTCTGCCTCCTGTGTATGCTAAACCAATAACCTTGAGTTCATGGACAAAACATTCATTCATTCATTCATTCTTTACTCATACAACATATGCAGAACACAGTGTCTCCTCTCTCCACTCATCCAAATTCTTTCACCGACTTCCATTTTCCCCCATATTCACTACTACTCTTTCATTTCCCTTCAGAAAAGGGAAGGCCTCCTAGGGATATCAACTGAACATGGCATAACAAGTTACAATAAGAATATACATCTTTCATATCAAGGTTGGACAAGGCAACCCAGCAGGAGAAAAATGGTCCCAAGGACAGGCGGCAAACTTGTCAGAGACACTCCCACTCACACTGATAGGAGTCCCACAAAACACCAAGCTGAACAACCATAGCATGCATGCAGAAGACTTAGTGCAAACCCATTCAGGCTCTGTAATTGCTGATTCAATCCTTATGAGTCACTATGAACTCTCCTTAGTTGATTCTGTGGGTTTTGTTCTCCAGGTGTCTTTGATCCCTATGACTCCTATAATTCTTGCTCCTTCTTCGAAGGGATTCCCTAGCTCCTTCTACCCTTTGGCTCTGAATCTCTATATCAGCTCCCATTAGTTGCTGAAGGAAGTCTCTCTAATGACAAATGGGCTAGGCACTAATCTAACAGTCATTCTCAATGAGTTTTCTGAATAGACAGCAAGTTTTCAATAATAATATTTATACCTATATTTATCAGTAAAGTTGCTTCCCAGATTTTTTTTGTTATGGCCTTAACTGAGTTGATATAAAGATAATACCTGTTTGGTAAAACAAATTTTGTAGTGTTTCTTCACGATTTTTATGGAATTGTTGGGTAGTGTTGTTATTTCTTCCACAAAGTTGGGTAAAATTCATCAAACAATCCATTGGGTTCTGGAATTTTCTTTGTGGGGAGGCTTTTCCTTCTTTTGAGATAAGTTGTTACTATGTAGCCCAGGCTGGCCTGGAACTTATTATGTAGATTAGGCTCACCTTGAACTCATAAGAGATTAGCCTGCTTCTGCCTTATAAGTGCTGGTATTTAAAAAGCATGTACCAACATGCTTGGTTTGTAAAGAGACTTTTTTTTTTTTCGTTTTTCAAGAGAGGGTTTCTCTGTGTAGACATGGATGTCCTGAAATTCACTCTGTAGACCAGGCTAGACTCAAGCTAACAGACACCCACCTGCATCTGTCTCCAGAGTGCTATAATTAAAGGTGTGTACCACAATGTCCATGAAGAGACTTTCCATTTTTTTCTTCAATTTCATTACTTGTCACAGATTTAACTTGTGTTGTTTTGATCAAATTTTAGTATGTAATATGTATTTTGGAATTTATTTATTTCTTTTAAATTTCCAGTGTTCTTGAAATGTAATTTCCAAAATAAATAAATAAATAAATAAATAAATAAATAAATAAATAAATAAATAAATAAATCTCCAATGATGCTGTGAATTTCACTGGAAACTGTTGCAATAATCTTTTTTTTTTTTAATTTTTCGAGACGGGGTTTCTCCGTAGCTCTTTGTTTCCTGTCCTGGAACTAGCTCTTCTAGACCAGGCTCGCCTTGAACTCACAGAGATCCGCCTGCCTCTGCCTCCCGAGTTCTGGGATTAAAGGCATGCGCCACCACTGCCAGGCTTGTTGTAATAATCTTTATTCTATTCTAATTATATGAATTTAAGTCTTCATATAGTTAGTTTGGAAAGGGGCATGTCCTATTTTGTTTGTTTTGTTTGATTTGGTTTCTAATTGAATGAAGAATTCTATTTTCAGAAAAAATAATGGATTTGTACATTAAAAGAAAATAGTGATATTATTAAAGAGTTTAATTTTGATCACCAAATGATACTTTCAAAAGCACATTATTGACTGTTCAACCTCACTGCCATTTGAAACTTTTGAATTATTTTACCATTTGAAATACATTCCTTGTGAATGTCTTATTACTTAATCTACTTTATTCAGTATTTTATATGAGAAATAAATCATAGTATATATTCTAGCATTTTAAAAATTGATGTTCCATTGGATTTTCACAAATGTTCAAACTAATATGATAGTGGTTAAAACTATAGTTGCCTTTGAAACTAAGTGATAAAGCAATCTGTTTTTTATTGGGTTGGTTTTGGTTTTTGTCCTTTTAGTCTGCATTTCAATAATTTCTATTCCAAAATCTAGTACTTCTTGTCATCTACTGCGTTTGGATTTGGTTCGTTCATGTTTCTTTTCTATTTTTTTTGTTGTTGTTATAGGGTTTCTCTGTAGCCTTGGGGCACGTCCTGGAACTAGCTCTTTTAGACAATGCTGGCCTCAATCTTACAGAGATAGGTCTGTCTCTGCTTCCCTAGTGCTGAGATTAAAAGCATGTGCCTCCACTGCCTGGCTGGGTTGTTTATATTTCAGTAAAAGAGTGAAGTACATTATTCGGTTATTTATTTGGAACCATTATGATTTATTTTATTTTTATTATTATTATTATTATTATTATTATTATTATTATTATTATTATTAT
>NW_004949111.1:5312680-5322185 GCF_000317375.1 Microtus ochrogaster
CTCTGTGGCTTTGGAGCCTGTCCTGGAACTAGCTCTGTAGACCAGGCTGGTCTTGAACTCACAGAGATCCGCCTGCCTCTGCCTCCCGAGTGCTGGTATTAAAGGCATGCGCCACCATCGCCCGGCAATCATTATGATTTTTAAGATAAGCACTTATTATAGGTATAAAGTGCTCAATTATTATATTGTTTTCAATTGATAATAAAAATCATTTAGTTTCTTCCTTAGCTTTTTCAATGGTCCACTGTTTGTTTAGAAGTATATTGTTCTGGGGCTAGTAAGATAGCTCAGTTGATTAAGTGCTTGTTTCACAAGTTTTAGGATCTTACTTTGGATCCAGAGAACTCAATTAAATGTCAGATTCACAGCATAAGATTCTGTATTCCCAGTGTTCCTACATGAATATGATACGTGAAGACAGGCTAATCCCTGGAAACTTGTGGGCCAAATAAATTGGTATATGCATTGGAAAGACAACAAAGAGACTTGTCTCAAACATGGTGGAAGACAAAGATTCATAACTGAGGTTGTCCTTTGATGCCCACATGCAACTAATGGTATATGCATGCCCACACTTACATAAGTGAATGATCACACATCTATACACATTGTAAGAATATGTGCATGTTTATACAAAAGAAGTGTATATTTCAGTTCAAGTTAATACTTGAGTGCTTATGTTTACTTGTGGTTTCTCTTGCTAATTATTTATTATTTTATTTCATTGTGATATGATAAGGTGCATGAAATTATTGTTAGTGATTTGCATTTGATAAGAATTGCTTAGTAAGCTATAATGTTATTTGTTTAGATCAGTGGTTCTCAACCTTCTTAATGTTGTGACCCTTTAATTTCTCATGTTGTGGTGATACAACCACAAAATTATTTTGTTGCTACTTCATAACTGTACTTTTGATACTATTACAAATTGCAATGTAAATATTTGATATGCAGGTTATCTGATATGTTACTCTTTTAAAAAGATCATTCACTCCAAAAGGAAACTCAACCCAGAGGTTAGGAAACACTGTTTTATTGATTAATTGTGCAGTCTGGAAGAATGCATACTCCTGTACCAATTGGATAGATTATTTTGAAGTTACTTGCATCTAAGATTATTATTAAGATTATTATTGGAAAAATTGTTCTGATTAGTATTATTTTGCTACTTGCTGTGGTAGTTGGTTAGATTCTTTTTAGTTATTTTTCTCTTCCTCAGTTATTATTACCTGCTTGCTGGTTTAAAGTGTTGGGCAGGATTGAATCATTTTCAGTTGATCTCCTCTCATCTTTTTTGAAATGTATTCTTTCCTATGCTGTCATGAATGGAACTAATGTTTTTTCTCCTCTGTGTATAGTACTCTGTCAAGTATTCCCGTAGAACTGTCTTGGTTTTTGTAAATTGTGCTGTTTTTGAATGTTCTTATTTTTGCTACAATTTTAACTGATAGCTCTTAAGAATAAAACAATCTTGTTTGGCAGATATTTATTTTCAGGACCTGATATCTATCATCCTATGCTTGCCTAGAATTTGGGGTTTCTGTTCAAAGAGATCTGATGTTTGCCTTCTTAGTAAGATGGCATTTCTCCTTTACAGCTTATTATATTGCTGCTTTCCTTTGTAATTTTTGACATTATGACTATGAGCTTCTCTCTTCATGTCTATTTGAGGCAACTAAATGCCTTTTTATTAGGAGATATTTTTCTTTCTCTAGGTTTAGGAATTATTTTTTATAATTTTGTTGAATGGTGAATCTATGTCTTTAGATTTTATACCATTTTCAAGGATTTTTGACTTTCTCTCTTGAATGTATATTAGAGTGTTTGGAAATTTCAGCCATTATATTCTTAAGCTTTGTTCTTTAGGGCAGGTATTCTTTCTTTTCCTTTGTCTTGTCTAATGATGATTCTTTTATTTATTGTTATATTTTAATTCATTGGTAAATATCTTTCTAACCAGAATTTTTGATTATTTTCTAAATTTCAAAATTTTTGTTTAATTTTTCCTCAACAGTTTTGATTTTTTCTAATTTTGTTAAGTATCTAATTTACTATCCTTTTTTTTAAAAATCATAGCCCTGAACTGACTTTTATCATTTAATTCACCAGCTTACTGGTGTCTTTCATGTGGTTACTGATCCTTTTAAATGCTAAATTCTAATTATTTTCTGCCACTTCAGGTTTCTCATTATCACTTGTTTTCCAATAATGAAGAGTTCTGAGCTTGTTGAGGTATGATACTGGAGTGATTAAATTTATGGGTTTTTTTTATTTTGTTTTGTTTTGTGTGTGTGTTAGGATAGGTACGTACTCCAGTTTTTTGTTTTCCTTCTTTCCATTTTGTTATTTATTTTTTTATTAACTTCCTTTTACATTTTTCTTTTCTATTGCTTTTTATGGGAGACATGACTGCACTGAGCAGTATTGATATTGCCTTGCAACAGAAGACATTTGCCTTCTTCCAATCTCTCTAGTAACTTACAGAGATAGTGGCATTAACAGACCTGATTGGAAAAAAGCAGTAGTAATTTTTAATAATTAATGATTTTTATAGTTAAATGCTAAAGTGAGAAGGGAATTGTTGAAAAAATTAAAGAGGATTGAAATATGGATGATTGGAAAGTATATTGGTTATCAGCACCTTTTCTCATTAGGATAGAGTATATTATTTTTAAAGATCCTAACTCTTCTTCATCAAGTCACACAGAGACATGTTCTTATCTGCCCTTTCACCTGGAAGTTTTTAACATGCAAATATCTCCTTAGACGTCTTTGCCAATATGTTTGCAAAGATTATAGAATAACAGATGGCAGGAATTAAGCCACCATTTTACAGACTGGTACGATCTTCTACTAAAGTATAATTAAAATAGACAAAGATTAATACTAGCACACAGTATTAGGCATACAATAAGATAATCTTCCAAAATATTTTTTAGACACCTGGCTCATTTTTAATGTTTTACTTTGAATAATTTATTTTTGAGACAGATTCTCACTATGTAACAGTGCAATTCTCTTGTCTTGGCCTCCAGAGGACTGAAATTACCGGTATTCCCCTAGCACCAGGCTTAAACTCTATTTGAAGAGACGTTTTATGAAAAATTATAATGTGGAATATTTGAAAAATATTAAGAGTGAGTGTACTGGCTGCTTTGTGTGTCAACTTGACACAAGCTAGAGTCACCAGAGGAAGAAGCCTCAGCTGAGGAAATTTCTCCTTGAGATCCAGTTGAAAAGCATCTTCTTATTTAGTGGTTGATGGAGAAGGACCCAATCTCTTGTGGGTGGTGAAATCCCTGGGCTGGTAGATCTGGGTTCAATAAGAAAGCAGGCTGTGCAAGGAGGAACAAGTGCCATGAGGAACAAGTCTGTGAGGAGCTCCATCCAGGGCCACTGGCTGCATCAGCTCCTGCCTCCAGGTTCCTGCCCTGTCCCGAGTTCCCGTCCTTTACTTCCTTCAGTGAGGAACAGTGCTGTGGAAGTATAGGTCAAATAAATTCTTTCTTCCCCAGCTTGATTTTTGGTTATGGTGTTTCACAGCAGCAAGAGAAACTTTAACTAAGACAATGAGCCTTAATTGAGAACATACTAACTTATTTTTTTAAAAGAATTATTTTTATTTATATATATGTATGCTTGCATTTTTGTACATGTACCCATGTATGTGGGGTGAATGAGGAGGCCAAAAAAGGCTGTCAGATCTCTTGAACGTAGAGTTATATGTAGTTGTGTGTTGCTCCTTGTGGGTGCTCAGAATCAAACTCATTCTCTCCAAGAAGAACAAACCCTTTTTTCCTGTACTCTTTTTGTGTGTGTGAGAGAGAATTTCATACATGAATGTACTGTATTTACCATCTTATTTCTACTCTGTCATCTTTCCCTTCCAACTTCCCTTCCCTCTTCACTTGGATTTAAGAATATTTTCTGTTAACTATTAAGCTATTAGTCCAGCCCACACACTAAGTTTTCTGTAAAACAAACATATATTGTTGTGTTTGCGTATAGAACATGGTATCTGTGGGAGGGAGGGAGCCTTCATGACATGATATGCATGTAGAGGCTAAATGACAACTGAACATGGAGTATGTTCTCTATTTTCACCTATATATGGGTTCTAAAGTTCAAACTTAGGTGGCTAAAATTGTTACTCAGTTACCTTTATCTTCTTAGTTTTTTTCCCAGCACAGAACACACTGATTTCTAGAATTTATCACAGTTTCTTTAGTGTCCTTATCAACTACATATTTTTCAACATAATATGTTTCATTAGTTCTACAATGGAGTCCCTCATGATAAATCATAGGGAAATCTTTCCTTCTTAGGCCTGTGAGACAGCTCAGCTAACCTATATAGTCATATACTGCCAGTGCCTTTATTATTGATAATTCTCCATTGCTCATAATTCTCTTAGCCCTCACAAAAACTCCAGTCAGAAATCTTTACAACCCCTTGTTTTATTTTTTTGTTTTCTTCAAGTTTATCAGAGGGACATTTGTGTTGTCAAGCTTAGATTGTTATTGAACAAGTATTGTAAAAAAAATCATGTTTTTAGTCAAATATTCATATAAAAGAGAACATAGTCCAATTACTGAGTAGATGAATGAAAAATGTAGTTTATATATTCTAACAACTATTATTTTCAGGTTTTTTTTGTTTAATGCTACTGAATGTTGAATATTGGATCTTGTGCACAGGAGGCAAAAAACCTTTCTGCCTTTCTTTCCCACTTCTAAATACCTTTTCTAAGAACATATCCATAAAGTGAGTTTCTTGGATTTTGTTTAGTATTAAACAGGTAATGCAAAGTGTGCAATTGATCACTGTCAACTTTAAGTAGGATATTGGCAAATTGTTTCTCAGATTTGCATTCTACTTTTACATTTTAATTGACTTTAAAATAGACATACATTCAGGGGTTTTTTTGGTTTTTTTTTTTTTTTTTTTTTGGCGGCAGGAGTAAAGTCTTTGAAGCTTCCTCAGTAGTGTAAATACTGACTTTGGTTATTTAGTTTTCTATTTATGCATATGCACGATTATTACTGCTACCTGAGTTAATTAAATAACACTTCAGCTGATGCTACTTGAGAATTCTGGAACAAATTTAACACATCATGTCTTTTTTATAAGTATTAGAGGTCAAATAAGTTTTAACAATTTCCTTCATCTATTTCTATTAAATTTCTTTTTTAAGTGACTTACTCTAGGATATCGAAAGAATTCAGAGGTGTAAATGCATTTTGTTTTTAATACAGTCAGTTTTATTTTATTCATGGTCATGCTTTTTATTTATTCATTAGTACCATTTGTTTCCATAGGCATGGTAAACAAGAAAAAAGTCAAGTATAAAGCAGTCTTTTCAACTGCACACAGGGGACATAGAAAAGCATCAAGGAATAGAGTCAACTGGAATAGCTCTTGTTTAAGCATTCCATGACAGATCTGAGACTTTATAAGCAGGCAAAGTGTACATCTTTCTTTATCTTTACTTCCATGGTCATGTTCTTTGTAAAGTAACAGATGTAATCATCAGAAAACAGCTTTTAGCTATTATTATAACCATCATATCCTTTAGATTACTCACTGTTTTTGTCTAAGAAAAGAGAAGGGATTATAAATATGACAAGTGAAATTTACCACTTCATAATTTATCTAAGAAAAATAGATATGAAATTAGTAACCAAGCAGTTATTATTCATTTTTCCTTTGTCTTTCTACAAAGACAATAAGTATAACCTGTGGTTCTTTCATGACTAGAGAAACAGGATATAAAAATCATCATGCAATTATAAATTAGCTCTCATCCAGAAGTTTGAACTAGAAGTAAAAATGAATATAAACCACCAAACTTGAAGAAAAAGCAGTATTTGAAACTGTAATAAAAAAACTGTAATTACTAATTTTCAATTCAAACCTCAGGATGACTAAATATACACTTCATGATCCTTATGTTAACAGAAGACAGGCCAAGTCATAAAATGACTGTCATAAAGCTGTAACATTTACTTATATTCATCTAATAAAGTCATAGTATTTTTTTAATTCATCCAACCTTGACCATAATTAGAGAAACCGTACCCACATCCTGCTTTCATTTTTGTTGTGTGATAAGTGATCTAACAGTGATTCAGACTTCTATGAGGGTCAAAATTAATGTGGCTTTATAAATACTAGTTAACAGATGACTTTAACTATTGCTTTAGATCAATGAATAAATTACCGTGGAAAATATTAACAGTTGTGTTTTTCTCTTGTTTCAGTGAAATCCTTCTTAATTATGTATACTTCATTGCATTGAGTTTATATTAGAAAATTCCTTGGGAAAGAGTGAAAAAATCTGTTATGAACTCTTCTTTATCTATTATTCCAGTTTTTCTGAGATTATTTTCCTTTACATTTGGTAACACATTTTTGTTATGGAATATTTCAACCTCTAAGCTCCCCTTTTTAATAACCAGCTATATATACAAAGAGTAATAAAACCTAAGCATTAATCTGCAAAAAGGGGGAAGAAATATTATTATCCCTTTTATTTTACAAAGATTCTATGGATTTGAGTACATGCTTGTACCACAAAAGATGGTCTCAATTCATGAAGACCAAATAACTAGTGGAAAGAGTTTGTTATTGATTTTCAGCTTGGCTAAACTGAACAAATGCAACATGAAATTTGTCTTTTTGTAAATAACTAAAGAATGTCATTGCTAATCAATTCACAAATACAAAAATAGAAATAATTTTCCAATGTAAAAAATACTTCATTTTGTTATTTTAATATAAATAAATAGTAAATAAAATAATTATAAATGTAATCATGAATTTATTATTAGTTTTCTAAAGTTAAATGCCTTAATTTCTTATAGTTTGTAGGATATACATAAATTCTTATGATAAAGGAAATTATTATTATTAATATATTCAAATATAAATCCACTAGCTTGATAGTGGTATATATTGCCCAGCACTCAGGAGGTATAGGCAGGTATATCTCTGTGTGTTTGAGGTCAGCTTAGTCTACAGAACTAGTTCCATGACAGCCAGTGTTACACAGAGAAACCCTGTATCATAAAACAAAAGAACAAAAATAACAAAAACAAAAGTAACGTCACCAATATCCTTTTGGTATACAGGCTATTATAATTTCTCAAACTGCAGGTTTTATATATATATATATATATATATATATATATATATATATATATATATGTATTACATGCTATGTTAATTATTGTTGCTTGTTTTAACATAAATATAAGTGTAAAGTTATTAATAACAACTTTACATTATCTATGAATATACTTTGATAGTGACTGATTATGTCAATAATTATAAATGTGTTAATTTACTATATTAAGAATTATACTATAATGAATATTACTTGTCCATGTGTTTACATATTTCCTCAGGATAAGTATGGAAATATGTAATCAAAGATAAGAACATTTAAACTATTTTATATAAATAATCAAATTTATTTTACACAGCTTATAATTATACATAAACTATGCATGAGAAAGTTTTTTTCTATTGCATTTGACACTATCATGCTACTTTGTAAAAATAGCATCTTATTCCATTACACAAACACACCAGATTTTTTTCTCCATTCTTCAGTTGAAGAACATCTACTGTTTACATTTCCTGTGTATTATGAGCAGAGAGCAGTAATGAACATGAGTGAGCAAGTATCTCTGTAGTAGGATATAATGTCCTTGAATATGTGCCCAAGAATGCTGTGTTAGTCAGAAAGAAAGAGAGATCCAATGATAGAATAAGTGATATAATGAATACATACACATGTACACACACACACACACACACACACACACTTCCCAGGGAAGTATCAGAGAGCTGATGGCCTGCAGTGAATATTGAAATCCTGAAGAAGTAGGTTCTAATGCCAGTGAAGCACCATTCTAGCACCAGAAAACATGAACTTTTCAAAGAGAGTCTCCTTTAACACTGGAAGGTGTTGCCCAGATTTAGGATGGGTCTACCCACCACAAGTGATCAAATCAAGAAAATCCCTCTGTTCCCAGTCTGTGCTGCCACCATGGGCCATGTTGGTGCTTATGGTCCTTGTTGCTGCTAAGGCCATGTTGATGTCTGTGATCCAAACCATGTTGACATATGTGTTCTGGTCAGTACTGATATTGAGGGCCATGTTGAGGTCTGTGTTCTATTCTGTGCTGCTGCCAAAGACTATGATAATGTCCATGGCCAGTGCTGCTTCTGGAGACCATGGGGAAATCCATGATTCAAGCTGCAGCTGGATGTTATGGGTAAAGAAGCTCTACTTTTGACGTGGTATCAAAGACCAAAGATTCATAAGTGAGGATGAGAAACAATAAAGATTTCTCCTCTCCCTGCTCCCCCCACCCACCCAAAGTTAACTGGAGCCATTGAAGAGAGTCCTAAAATGTTGAGATTAACTGTGTAGCTCTTCACAGTTGATGGCTTCTGGCGAAGGTTGGGTGAATGGAAAGGAACTCGGTTATCTTTAAAGGGGCTGGCTTTTGGGTGTTTGATCATGTTCCAATGAATATATGGGAAACACACATTGGACTTTGCATGTTTTTCTTATTTTTCTGTTTTTAGGGAGAGGGCACAAGGGAGGGAGTGTTGTAATAGGAGGGGGCCACTCTGTTGTAATAGGAGCGGCGGAGCTGTGTCCCCAGCACCCCAGCCGCCTGGCTTGCTTATGCCCAGAAATAACAACACACAAACTGTATTCATTTAAACACTGCTTGGCCCATTTCTCTCTAGCCTCTTCTAGGCTAACTCTAGCACCTGGACTAGCCCATTTCTAATAATCTGCTGTAGCTCACGAGGTGGCTTACCAGGGAGATTCTAGCCTACGTCCATCCTGGGTCGGAGCTTCATCTCGTGTGTCTCAGAGAGCAGAGCTATCACGTCTACCCAGAAGAGGGGAGCTTGGCATCTCTGAGAGGAGCTGCATGGTTTCTAAGCTCACTTCCTCTTCCTCCCAGCATTTTGTTCTGTTTACTCTGCCCACCTATGTTTTAACCTATCAGGGCCAAGCAGTTTCTTTATTGTTTAACCAATGAAATCAACAGATTGATATATGACACTCCCACATCAAGGGAGGGTGGAGCTGAGAGAAATGGGAATCGAATGTGATCAGTGCGATCAGGGTGCATTGCATGAAATTCCCAAATAACGAATAAAAAAATATGCTGGGAAAAAAAAAAGAACAAAATCCCTTTTAGCTGCTTGAATTTTCTTTGATTTCAAATGTAGTCATGTTGAAAATCAGGATTAGCCATAGCGAGTGCTATATCTGGATCATGTGGTAATTCTAAACTGGCTTTTTTTAATTTTATTTTTTTTATTTTTTCAGTTTTTTTTCTTTTTTTTTTTATTGAGAAAAAAAATTTTCTGCCTCCTCCAGAGCCTGTCCTGGAATTCTCTCTGTAGAACAGGCTGACCTTGAACTCATGGAGATCCACCTGCCTCTGCCTCCCGAGGGCTGGGATTAAAGGTG
>NW_004949111.1:5322308-5333881 GCF_000317375.1 Microtus ochrogaster
GCCATATTCAGAGAGTCCGGGTTTATCCCCTGCTTTTTCAGTCACAATCCAGCTGGCCTTGGTGAGCTCCCAATAGATCAGCTCCACTGTCTCCATGGGTGGGTGCACCCCTCTTGGTCCTGACTTCTTAAGGATCCTCTACACTGGTGTTTACAGTGACTGTGTCAGTTTTCACTCCCAACAGTGAATTAATGTTCTTTCCCTACACCTTCACTTACATCTTCGCCAACATTTTTCATTCTTTGTTATTTGATCTTTGCTATTCTGATTGGGGAAAGACACAATCTCAAAATATTTTAATTGGCATCTCCCTAATGAGTAAAGTTGTTGAACCATCTTTAATGTTTCTCTGTGTTTTGTATTTCATTTTACTTTGTATATCCTAGATACTAACCATCCATCAGATGTATAGCTAGTGAGAGCATTTTGCATTTTATAGGCTGCCTCTTTACCGAATTGATGGTGATCTTTGCCACATAAAAGCTGTTTAATGAAGCATCATTTTTAACTGTTGATCTTGATTCTCATTCTATCAGGAAACTTTTCAGAAAACCCTTTATTGTGCAAATGAGTTCAAGGATTTCCTACTTTCTCCTTTATTGGAGTCAAGGTTTTATATTGAGGGCATTTATCCATTTGGATTTAAGTTTTATGCAGGGAGGGAGGTAAAGAAAAAGTTTCATTCTTCTATATGTAGCTACCAAGTTTACTTAGCTTTATTTGCTGACAATGCTGTCTTTTTTTTAAATGTTCATTGTTAAAATTATGAAATTTACATATAAATGGGTGAAATTAGAAATAAACATTCTGAATAAGATAACCCAGGCCCAGGAAGACAAACTTCAAATATTGCCACTCGTAAGTAGATGCTGGCTTTGAATATTCAGATATGTATGCTCTATTTGGAATATCTATGAGACTTACTAAGAAGTCATTGGTGGCATTGCTTTTAAGGAAGGAGAGACAGAATGTAGTGATATAAAGAGTTAAAGGGGAATAACAACAGGAAGGGTTAAATTGGAGAGGTGCAGGGTAGAGGAGAGAACATGGGGATAGATCAATAACACTAAAGACCTTTCAAAATACTCTTATGGAAACATACTACTGTAGAAGTTTCTTGAAAAAATATATGAAAAAAGTTAAAATGAAATTACTCTATAACAGGGCAACTATGCCTCCACTAGACACTAAAGGCTAACAAATAGGAAGTGCAGAGCCAGGAGTGTGTTACCTCTTTTGAAATTGTTGGCCAGTGAGGTATCAGATCTTTCCAAATGTGATAGTCCCATGTGCTTGGATTCCTTCCAGAACTTGGAAGACCCTATCTATTCCTGAAGACACTATACACTTGAGTTATATAATGTAGATAAATCATACTGGTACTGACCTAAAATCTTCATTCCTATTGGTTATCTTGCTTGCTGTTAGAAGGTGCTATATGTGCTACCACAGGAGAAAAGTAATCATCAAGAATATCCAGCTGTAAACCCTGTGAACTACAATAATGACTAGCTGGAAAGACATGCTCATTGGTACAATCATGGGAATAACTAAACACTTTCTGATTAGATTTAAGTCACACTCCATAGGATAATGTGGCTATCTGGCACATTATCAGGCCAACAACTTATGTCTAGAAAAGACAGAGGCTCTATGGAAGAAGCTACTACTATTATCCTATCAAATGGACATAGTATTAAACTAACTCTTAATGATTTATCATTATACTCCTAGGTTAATATGTCACTTAACCATCATCAGAGACACATCTATTTGCAGTGGATGATATTAACAGAGATACCTCCAACTGGCCAGTGCACAGAGAATAAGAGATTTATGAATTTAGCTGTAAATGGGACATCTACATTAAATGCTTTCTTCCCAGGGTTAAGAAAATATTGTGAAAAAGGAGGCAGAAAGACTGTAAGGAAGCAGTGTATTTCAACACAGCATAGTAGTTTCACATATGAAGTCACAGTTGTTGTGATATTATGAATAAGACTTAAGCCAACTCAAGTCTCATCAAATGCCAGTATGAAGAGGGCATGAAGACCCACACATTGTCAGGGAGATATTGAAAACTGATAGCTTATATAAGAGGAAGAGTCAATGTTATTTAAGAACATAATACTTGGTTAGTTAACTCTTTAGTGGAAAAACACACATTCAAAAATATTGTGACAGCATAAATCACAATTATTGAGTTTCTAAAAAAGACACAAAGTTGGATTGGTAAGGAATAAGGGGTAGATCTGGGAGGAGCTAAGGATGGGTTTGGAAATTATCAATTATATAATATATTTTCTGGAATTCTGAAAGAATTAGCAAGAACATATATACATCCCCCAGAAAAAAAAGAAAACAAAACAAAAAGAAAAAAGCAGGCCAGGTAGAGTGGTGGACAGCTTTAATCACCTCTGCCCATATTCAGTAGGCATAGGGAGGTGGATTTCTCTGAGTTTAAAGCCAGTCTGATCTACAAAGTGAGTTCCAGAACAGCCAGAACTATAAAGGGAAACCCTGTCTCAAAAGCTCCCCCAAAAGACAAATTTTTAAAATAACATTTCTGAATTGGTCATGGTTTTCCCCATTTGGAGACTTATTAACTTTATTAGACATTTCAAAGAGAGAATTTTTAAATTATTTTTCTGTTATTTTTTAAAATTTTAGCCAGCTATTATAACTACTTTAATTAAGATTTTTATTGGGATCAAATAGATTTATCAAATAATTTGGAAGAATTTATATATTTACAACATAATTCTTTTATTTATGAATCTAGTGTTATTTATTCATTTAGTTACTTCTTGTTGTCTAGTAACGTTTTGCATTTTTACCTAGTAAAGATGCCATTTTCAATTATAATGTTTTATTTTTTGATAACTTCATAGATGAGAATTATATTAATGTTATATTCACACTATTTCTTCCCCTTCCAACTTCTGCTATGCCATTACATTTTCCTACAAATTCATGACTTCTCTTTAAATATAGTTATGTATATATGCATATATACACACAGCCTAGTATGTGCTTGTAGTGTTAATCATATGTACATGTGTTTAAGGCTGACCACTTGAAATCTGATAATCTATCAGAGAGCTTGTACCTGGAATACCTGGACAATACTGACTGTCTCTCCCAGTGACCATCAATTGTCTATAGCTATTCATCTCCATATTGTACCTTGTGCTATTTCTCCCATCCACTGTAACATGTCAATTGGAGCTTTCATTATTCATTTCTTGTTTAGGCAACAATACTGTTGAGAGATAATAGCAGTTTTGTTGTTATCTCTAAAAGATATGATCTCTGAGCAGAATTAATCTTGTTCCTCTGGCATTTACAATGTTTCTGCTACTTTTATGAAATTTCCCAAACTTTAAGGGTTGCATTGCATTGTACATATATCAATTGGGACTGGCAACCTATTTTTATTTATTCTCTGTTTTTAACAATTGCTTTTATTCCTTTGTATATTGAATAGTGCCTTCATATACTATGAGAATTATTCCTCAGGAAGAAGACTTCCAGATCAGTTCTAACATTCATTTTTCCTTGGGGCATTTAACCTTCCTTTCATTTTGTATGTCCTGCTTCATTTGTGCCTGGCTGCCTGTCTGTCTAGCCCCATGCATCTCCCTCTCTTTCTTCCTCAATCTCTTCTATCTCCTCTCTCTACTTACTCCTCCTCCTACTTATTCTCTTTACCCACCAGCCCCACTTAAACCTCTATTGCCTAGTTATTGGCCATTCAGCTTTTTATTAGCCCATTCAAGTACCTTAGGCAACCAAGGTGAAACAAATGCAACACACTTTACATAGTTAAACAAATGCAGCATAAAAATGTAGCACACCTTTACATAAAGTAATATTCTTCAACATAAACAAATGCAACACATCATTACATATAAAGTAATAGTCTACAACCACTTAAGACTGATGAAGCCTCTACAAGGCCCACATTTTTGGGTCATGGCCTGAAATAATTTCACAGATAGCTAGCACACCTTCTTAAACAGCAACTAAAATTAGTCAGTTTTGTCATTTTCTTTACAATATTAAAATAATATATAAAAATATTTTCTGTCTCTATAGACAAGATAAATAAACACAATTATTTATATTAAAATTGAAGCTAGTAGAATAATCATTAAGATATAACATGTAGAGGATGTATGCTGAATTGTAAAACACAGTTTAATTATCTTTATTTTATTTTAAAATAAATGTTCTTATTTTAATTGTGCTTTGGAAGTCATGTACAGCAACTGGATTATCTGAGTACTATTTATCAGCTTAAAATGCATACTAGCATTGTATATTTCATTTTTCATCTTGGAAAAATCATAATGAGACTAATAAAATCATTCACCATAGAGTAAATCTTTCAGTTTCTTCAGAGTAAAAGAAAATATAAGCAAAGTGACTTATATGTTCTCATATGCCTTTTCAGACTTAAAAGAAAAATATTACTTATATGATATAGAAATTAATACAATGAATACTTTCAAACTTTTTATCATTAGCCATGACTATAACAGTGGAAAAATAAGATAATGATGTTCACTTATATAGTATTTTATAATTTTCAAAGTACCTGAATATATGTTATTTCAGTCATCTTAGAAGATATTATGGTCACTTATGATTAAAATGCATCATATTTATATTATATTTAAAATGTGGAAATATCAACAAAGAAAGTAAAATAAAAGTCATGTCTGTATATCTTATGAAAAATTTATTAACTAGAATTTATTTTCTCTATGTAGACATTGTTTAAGAAAAAGATCCAAAATCAGGCAATAGAAATATAATTACACATTATGAAAACAATCAGGGACTATCACTTTGTTCATTGTGTGCTTAAGCCAGTCTTAAAATATTTTTACAACTCTTCTATTAATCTACTATAAAAATAGAAACTAATAAGAAATATTGAGAATGGTATCTCTGAAATATACATTAAATACACAGTATGTATATCTCTTGCTACAGAGATACAGCCAAAGTCTTGTGGTATGCTCACAAAACTTATAAAATGTTGAAATCATTCCACTCAACAGAGTTTTCTCAGAAATGTTGACCATATCTTCATAAGCCAAGTTTACATTTTCTGAATGTCAAAAAAAATAAGAAGACAACTATATAATCTGTAGATGTTATGAGCTGGCATTTAAGATGTAGATGGGCTAAAAAGGGATATAGAGAGTCACTGTGAAAACATTCAGAACAAATTCTCCTATGGACATAGCCAAGATTAAATTCCTTTGGGAACATTGAAAGATGAGATTGAGTAGGAATGATGAAAATATGCTAGAGTAAATTTAGGAGACTTGTGAATTTAAGTATTATGATAAGAACTTTAGCAAGGAAACCTGCTAGAGAGTTTTTTTTTAACAGAGTATTGACATGATAGAATTAGGAGAGACATAAAGATCACATACTTAGTATAGTTCTAATTTTAATATTTCCCTGTTGTTTCTCTATTATAAAAATTTTATCATTGGTTCATTTGTATATTTTCTTCTACTGATGAATGAAACTAAGTACAGATAATACCTTAAAAATAATAATAAATAACATATCTTATGAAATAATAAAGGATAAGGATTTAGGAAATGTTAAAATCAGAAACACAAACATATTTTCCTTCTAACAAAACAGCCAATCAAAAAAAAAATTAGCCTCCAAATATGCCTGGAGCTGGAATTTGAAATCAGGTCTGGGGGAAGAACAAGAAATGTTCTCTTTTTTTCTATTTTTTTATTTATTTTTATTTATTGATTAAAGATTTCTGTCTCTTCCCCACCACCGCCTCCCATTTCCCTCCCCCTCCCTCATCAGCCCAAAGAGCAATCAGGGTTGGGAAGTCCAAGGACCACCCACCTCCATCCAAGTCTAGTAAGGTGAGCATCCAAACTGCCTAGGCTCCCACAAAACCAGTACATGCAGTAGGATAAAAAAAAAAAACCCATTGCCATTGTTCTTGAGTTCTCAGCAGTCCTCATAGATCTCAAGGAAATGTTCTTAAACACTGAGCAATCTTTCTCCAGTCCCCATTTATCTAATTATAATTGTAGAAATTCTCTATATTAGCTCTTTCTCAGATACCTTATTTTGTAGATTGTATTTCCCTTTGCTGATTATTTCTAGTGTTGTACAGAATATTTCTAGCTTAACAAGATTATTCATCCAGTTTTACAATTATTGCATTTGCTTTGTGGATCATTTTCAGGAAATCATTATTTATACCAACAGCATGAAATCATTATTTCTTCTAGATATTTTGTGAATTCAGATCTTATGATTAAGTTTTCATTTACTTTTAGTTCAATTTCATGTGTGATATATATTAATAATCTACTTTCTTTATTTTTCATGTGGCCATGCATGAATTTCTTGAATTCAGTATAACCAAACAAAAACTTAGGCAATTAAATAAAACCTAGCAATCCCAGATTATATATATTTCTGTAATAATTATGATTATTTACTTGGAAAGAGCTCTGTAGTCTCATGCCCTATAAAACCTTGATAGTGATAGTCAAACACTACAAAAAAACTGATGTACTGTGTATGAACACATTAAGAGAAGATGAGCTATGTATACAGGAGAGGAAAGTATCACATATTATGCTATGTGGAGCATTGAACAAATACTACGTATCCTCATATATTTGATAATCAACTAGAGTCAATCTCATAGCTATACTGTAGTTCCCAAAAGTTATAAGGGGAAAAAGAAAGTATAGTTAAAAGGAAACAATATGTTATTTACACAAATGAATAAGTCCTGAAGTTCTCTTCTAAAACATAGTGTTAGTGAGTAAAAACTTTCCATTTTGTACTTGAACTTGGCTACAAATGTTGATCTTACACTGAGTTCATATCTCGAAAAATGTGGTAGATGGATCCTTCGAAAGTGATTATGAATTTCACTAATTTAATTTGTTGACATTTTTATAGGTACATTTTTAAAAGTCAAGCTTTTGACATAAAAAATATACAACTCTAAAAATTATACCCAAGGAAAATACTTTTCAAAAAACTACACAAGACTGACATGATAGTTTGGTGGGTATAATACTGATGTTCTGTTTAGGGTTAAGTATTCTTTTTCTCTTGTTTTCTGTACCAGGGTCTGTTGTAGGTCTCTGTGTTAACAGATATCTACTTGTAAAAAAGCTTCTCTGATGAAAGTTGATGGACAGTTTCTTGGCATTGCATTTGGGATGGTTTCTCAGATATATCACCCAGGACACAGAAAATAATAACTTAACCTAGTTGTACGTGGATATAAAAACTTTGAAGAAAACATTACTAAAAGATACAATCAATAGGTGAAAGGACAACATATAGAATGTGAGCAAAACTTAAAAATTCACATATTTAAATGGAGATTAATACCTAGAGTTCATGAAGAGCTTCCATAATTTTAACATAAAAAACATCCAAAGGGTGATATTTTTATCATAATGGTTTTCCCCCAAAGTCAGACATATACATTGTACTTCAGTTGAACCAACTCTTGGAATTTTGCCAACTATAGAAAAGTTGACTGAATTGTTTATGATACTTAAGAATCTTTTTTTTTCTGAGTGGTGAGATGCTCAGTGGATGAAAGTTTCCACTGCCAAGCCTTACAACCTGAGCTTGATTCCGTGGACCTACATGGTGGAATGAGAGAAACAACTTGCCTCCTACAGGTCACCCTCTGACTTCCATACATATGTCATAGCACCCTCCACAAACAATGTATTTTTAAGTTTAAAAGAAATTCTCTAAGAAAATCTTCAGATGTCCAATAATCACAGAGAAATATACTTTATATCATTAATCATCATGAAAGTGGAAATCTAATCCACTTTGATCTATTATCAAAATTGGAAGGAGTTATTACTGAGACTATTAGAAAAATTAATCCCTTATGCATGTATGGTTGGCTGAAATACAAAATGGTGAGGTTACTGTCAGGAACAGCATGTTATAATAAGACACAGATTTTATACTATTCAATTTGTATAAATTACCTAATGTAGTTAAGTTGATAGTGACAGAGTACAGATGACAAAAAAGCTAAAAGGAATGAGGAACTAATGGGTACTGAGCTTCGTTTTTGGAAGATTGAAACAGTTTTAAAGGTGATTTACTAGTGAACGTGTCTTTCCAAGCTAGTCATTACAGTAGGTGGCAGTGTTCATGGGTAAGAATGATTGATTACTACGTTTTACTCCCATAGCTTGCTTAGGTCCTTCCAGCACTATGAAAGCTATCCAGTAGGGATGAATCTTGTAGGATAGTATTAGTTTGTTGTGTTCTATGATTCAGTTATGTGGTATCTTTACAGTTTCATGAAGCACTACTTAAAAATCACTATGCTAGAGCTTTTATGTGTTCATATTTTACTTAGAATATCCACAGAGGTTATATAGATAGGGATGAAGGGAGAAGAAGGACTTTTCCAAGGAAGGCAAAGGATGTAAAGGATAAACTAGAATAGAAGAACTAACTGGGAAATGGGATGAGAGGGCCTGTGTGGCGAACTTTCTGACCAGCAGGAAAGAACAGCCACCAGACGAGAATTCTTCTCAAATCACGCTTTATTGGAGCCTCTTCGTTGTAGGGAGAGCAGAAAGCAAGAGGCAAGGGGCTCTGAACTATGGCTGCTTATATAGGGAGTCTGCCTAGCAACTTTTTGATACTTTGATCTGGAGACCCACCGGCAGGAAAGAAAGCAGGGAAACATCCTTGTCAGTTACAGACCAGGATGTTTCCCTGCCGGTCAGGGGAAGTGGGGGCAGCTAGATCACAACAACCCACTCTGTTTTCCGGTGGAAGAACTGCAACCCTAATATGGAGTTTATCAAGCGAGGCTGGGGCCAAATGCCATCTTGTAATGGCAGCTATTCGAATCGGCTCCCAGCAGGCCTGGAGAAAGAGTGACTATAGGGAGGACAGCTAACTCTAAAGGTATTTTTGATATGCAATATTTGAACCTATTACTGTTGAAGCTTCCTGAAATATATACATATGTAAAAAGAATTTAAATGGAATTACAATACAGTGGCAGAGACAGTAGCCTATTATTCTTATCTATGTTATCCACATGGCTCAGTACCTTTTTCAGCAGGGCAGGTCACATCCTGCTTCTTTGGTGTCTGGATAGGAATATAGAAATAGGTTTCTTCTTTCCAGAATATTCCTGTTCTCATTGCCCTGCCTATACTTCCTGTCTGGTTGTCCCACCTATACTTACTGCCTGGCTACCGGTCAATCATATTTTTAACTGGTCAATCAGCACTTATTTAAAACATAATTGACAGAATACAGAATTGTCCTGCACCATTGCTATACCTTTTATTAGTGATTTTTTTACTCTCATCAGAGAAGCTTTTTTTACAGTAAATGGTAATTACCACCAAGACCCACACTGGACAGCATGAGCAGAATGAGAGACTTTGGAGTCCTAAATGGGATGACATTATTATATTCCTTCTATCTTTTTTTCTACTTTTTTTTAAAGACATGGTTTTTCTATGTAGTCTTGGTGGTCCAGGAACTCACTCTGTGAACCATGCTGGCCATAAATCCACAGAGAGCTATCTGCTTCTGTCTGCTAATGCTGGGATTAAAGGTGTGTGCCACCACCATCTGGAACACTTCTCTCAAGACTATGGGTTGATGAGGAAGAGGAGGGAAGAAGATTATAGAAGCCAGATGTTTCACCTTACTCCTAGAAAACATTGTTCTCTGCACACAACAACAGGGCTGTTGTACAAATGAACTCACAGAGACTGTGACAACGTGCGTAAGATGGCAACAATTTCAAACCAGACAAAAATCCCAGTATGGAAAATGGGAAGTAGACACCAAGTCCCAACCCTCTTCAAGAAGTTATTTGCAACTGATAGCTACTGGGAGGAGGAAAATCGGTTTTCTTCAGTAAAGTGATATGACAGTCCAGGCAGGCACCATGCACTTAGGACTAGTTCACCACAATATTTTTTTCTCTGTGTTTGTTTAGGTTTGAGTTTCTATTTAAAAATGTGGATTTAGGTGGGTAGAATGGCAGAAAAATATCTAGAAGGAACTGGAGAAAGAAGAGAATATGAACAAAATAAATTCTATGAAATTCTTTGAAAATAGAAAAATAAGATTATCATATGAGTTGATTGTACCTGATAAACTCACTTATTCTTAAATGCCATCTTGAACTAATAACTTTGTATGTTTTAGATTAAAATTATCATCACAAACTATTTTTGCAAGAGCTGATAAAAGAGAATTCTAAGTCCATATATCCCTCTTATTTTCTTGGAATGATAAATGCATAAAAAATTTCCATAACAATTACAATAGTTGCAGGGCATGGAGTAGTTAGAACAAAATGTAATCTAAATGCCTGGAAAAATAAATAGAACAGTTAAAACTTATAAAGGTGTATTGCACTTTATCATTGATAATAAAGAAAAACCATAACTAGGCCAGTGAGATGGCTAAGGAGTAAAGATGCTTGCCTCACTATGGTAAAGACCTGAGTCCCTGTCATATAAAGGTGAAAAGAAAGAACTGACTCCATAAAGTTGTTCTCTAATCTCCTTGTGTGAATTGTGGCATGTGTGTCCTCAAACAAGCCTCACACACACAATATTTATAATAACGACAGGAAGGCAAATACAGAACAAGATGGGAAATGATAGAAGGGAATAGAAGGATACAAGTGATCTGATAGGGTAAAATGGGAAAAGTGGGACTTTTTATGGAGTGAGTAAAGAGGTAAATGCAGAAGAAGGGGTCTACATTAGTAATGGTGATGTCTGAAAAAGCCACAATAAATTATACTATTGACCATTTACATAAAAACTACAAAACTTATAATTCTGTGTATAAATATACATCTATACATCTATAATTTTAATAAACTATTTTTATCTAGGGTTACAGGGAACCTTTAAATTTTATAACAAGAATTAAAACATAATTGAATTACAATTTATACCATAAATACAATGTCTATGATTATTACTTTTAAATGATATTTAAAATATTCTTCGCATTATTAACAAATTTTGAATATTCTTGTGACACACATGCCACACTGCACACGTAGAGATTAGAGAAAAGATTTGTGGTATTAAGTCTATCCATTCATATTACATGTATATAGAACTAGAACTCAGTTCATCAAGCATGTGGAGTAAGTCACAGAATATTTGTCTTATGACTCCTGTTTATTGACATCTACCAAATTAAAATTACATTTCAGAATTTTAAAATGTTTACTTATACTGATTTTAATTTTTATCTGAGGAACAGAATTATTTATTTTACATATAATGTGATGTTTTAAAAAATATATGTAATATGTAGATAGATATAAGAGGAGAGAGGAATGGTCAAGCCAAACTAATCAGTGTGAAACAGTACCTCGCATAATTGTCATTTAGTGGTAGGGATATTTAAAAATCTGCTACCTGATATTTTTCTGGATTACAACATATCATTCTTAGCTATAGTTACCATATTGTACAACAGAAGTCATAAGTTTGTTCTTTTTCTTTTTTTTT
>NW_004949111.1:5334672-5336327 GCF_000317375.1 Microtus ochrogaster
ATATGTATATATTCCATACTTTCTTCATCCATTCTTCTATTGAAGGGCATCTAGGTTGTTTCCAGGTTCTGGCTATTACAAACAATGCTGCTATGGACATAACATAATGAATTCATTTCCTTTGCAATGTATGTTCAATATAGTGGGATTTTAGGATCATATGGCAGTATTCTTTTTATTTTTTTAAAGAAATATGTATGTAGTAATCACTAATTGTAGCACTCATTTATACTGCCACCAAGAGTGTTAGAGAGTCATCTTCCACCTTTTAATCAAAATTTATTTTGGAAGAAAAAAAATACCCCTTCTCCTAAGTGTAAGACAGTGTGTCCTCATGACATAAAATTGTATCCTCAAAGCTAGTGTTCTTTGGCACAGTTTCATATACTAAATGCCCTTTTTAAATTTTCATTTGAGAATTTCATTGTAGTGTTTTCTGTCCCTTAAAAGCACAGGTTTTAACAAGTTCGGGTTCTAAAGCTGAAAGAAGTGGGTATTATACCTTAATCACTACCTAACCCAGAAATAATCTCCAATTAATAGCCATTTGCAAATGAAAGGACAGTTTCCTTTGAAGGGGTCTCACTGTTCTTTTACCCTATAGGTCCTTCAAATTTAGTGGTTTTTATGGCATTCCTGAGTATGCAAATGAGCAAGAATCTGTTTCTTGTGCCTTCTCATAGGCTCTTTCCCTTCTCTTTGTTTTCTCCAATTCTGATGTATGTTTTTGTTTTTATCTATCTATTTATTTATTTTCTTTTTTTGTTTATTTTATTTTTTTAAGTTGTTCCGAAAAAATTTCCGCCTCCTCCCCATTTCCCATTTCCCTCCCCCTCCTCGCACACATCGTCCCCTCCCCCTACTCCCCTACCCTCTTCCCCTCCCTCCCACTCCATTCCCCCTCCCTCTCTAGAATGAAGAGCATTCCAGATTTCCTGCCCTGCTGGAAGTCCAAGGTCCTCCAACTTCTATCCAGGACCAGGAAGGTGAGCATCCAAACAGGCTAGGCTCCAGCAAAGCCAGTTCATGCATTAGGATCGAAACCTAGTGCCATTGTCCTTGGCTTCTCATCAGCCTTCATTGTCCTCCACGTTCAGAAAGTCCAGTTTCATCCCATGCTTATTCAGTCCCAGTCCCGCTGGCCTTGGTGAGCTCCCAATAGATCAGTCCCACTGTCACAGTGAGTGGGTGCACCCCTCGTGGTCCTGACTTCCTTGCTCATGTTCTCCCTCCTTCTGCTCCTCATTTGGATCTTAAGAGCTCAGTCCGGTACTCCAATTTGGATCTCTGTCTCTGTCTCGATGCATCACCAGATGAAGGTTCTAAGGTGATATGCAAGATATTCATCAGTATGGCATTAGGATAGGGTCATTTCAGGTTCCCTCTCCTCAGTTGCTCAAGGTACTAGCTGGGGACATCTCCCTGGATACCTGTGAGCCCCTATAGAGTAAAGTCTCTTGCCAACCCTAAGACAGCTCCCTTAATTAGGATATATATTTCTCTGCTCGCGTGTCCACCCTTCCTTTATCCCAACCATCCCATTCCCACAAGCTCCCCCCATTCTCCCCTTCTCACGTTTCTCACCCCATTTCCCCTTAGCCCCATGCCAACTCACCCCCAAGTTCCCAGGTTTTGCCCTGAAATCTTGTCTACTT
>NW_004949111.1:5338270-5342981 GCF_000317375.1 Microtus ochrogaster
GGGGGGGGTCGTGTGTAAGAAAGACAGCCCTGCAGAAGGAGCTGGGGGAGGGGGGTTTGTGCTCTCTTTCGGGACAATCCGCCCCTGTAGAGCACACACTCACCCCTCCAGATGGAGCTCCTCAGCACCTAAACAGGGATGGCTGGTAGCCCGATGAGCCTGGGACAAAAGGTAGAAGGTGGCAGGAAGGGCGGGGTCCAGGAGAGCACAGGAGACCCTGCTGCACAAACTGAAGGTGCCTGCACTCCCTTTGGGGGTCCTTGTGGCCTGCCCGGTAGGCAGGCATTCACAGCTCTGGGTGGGTATTCATAGTGTAAGAACAGAAACCTGTTCCTGGGCAAAGGACCTTGCAGACCACGCAGGCTTGGGGGGGGGGTCATGTGTAAGAAAGACAGCCCTGCAGAAGGTGCTGGGGGAGGGGGGGTTTTGCTCTTTCCGGGACAATCCGCCCCTGGATAGCACACATTCACCCCTCCAGATGGAGCTTCCTATTTATTTATTATTATCCATTAGAAGCTTGTTTTTTTTTTTTTCTAATCAAAGACAGAAAGGGACTGGATTTAGATTGGAGGGGAGGTTGGCAAGAATTAAGAGAAATAGAGGAAGGGGAAACTAATCAAGATATATCATATGAGGGAAAAGGTCTATTCTCAATACAAGGAAAAAAGATCAGATTATTAGTTTTGTTATTGAGATATTATTTCTTATTTTGCATACTAATTTTACTTCATCTCAGTATAGTTTTCAAATGTTTTCTTAATTCTGTTTATTGATACTTCTATGCTATTTTCTTTGTTGTTACAGAGTATTATAGTTTAATGTAACATCTTTTTGTCCATTTATGCCTTTTCTGCCTGTCCTTATATTTGTAAAAATAAACTCTATTTCTATACTCTGAAGTATTTCTCCTAAATTTTGTTCTGATAATTTTGTTTTGCATTCTTTCTATAAATGGACAAAGACAAACATCTGTTTTCTGTCTTCTGCATGGATTTGCAATGGTTTATCAATGAGATGATTTTTCTACCTTGTGAGCTCTTGTTACTTCTGTTGAAAATTATGTATCATACCAAATGAATTTATTTCTTTGTTCACTATTTTGTGTTACATATATATGTACACACACACACATACACACATATGTATATGTGTGTATGTGTGTGTGTGTGTTTATGCATCGATAATATTTTTGTAAAGTATTTTGAAGTTAGATGGTGTGGTATCACCGATTTTTGTTCTAAGTGCAGATTTCTCTGTTTATTTGAGATCATTTGGTTCCTGGGAAATTCTAGGACTTATTGAATTTTTGCGGAAGAAAATATCAATATTTTCACAGTTATTTTACTGGATGATTTAAAAATAGAATTCTTTAACAATATTAGCTTTTCTAAGTCATGAACATTGGATGATTTTCTGGTTTACATGTGTTGTCTTCAGTTTTTTGTTTGTTTTGTTTTAAGGAGTATATTACAGTTTTCAGTGTAGAAATCTTTGGCATGTTTGCCAATAATTTACTAAACACTTTAGCACTTTATTGAAGTTTCCAATAAACAGAATTGATTCCTTGATTTATTTTATAAACATTTCACTAGTAGTATACAGAAATAATATTAATTTTTATATCTAGATTTTGTATCTGTAATTTTATTAAATTTGTTTATGTTAGGAGTTTTTGATGCAACTTTTTTAGGACTTTCTTTTTATATGTTCATGATATCTATAAACAAAGGAAATTTAACTTGTTTTTCTACTCTGAATATGTTTATTTCTTCCTATGGTTCAATGGTTTTGATTTGAATTTCCTCTATTCTGTTGTAATTAGAACAGGGCATCTCTGTCTAGCTCTGTATCTTAAAGGAAAAGTTTGCAAGCTTTCTTCATTAATTCAGATGTTCATTGCAGACTTTTCAAATATGGGTTTATTGGTATGGTATTCATTCCTTCTTTATTCAATTTGCTAGGAGAATTTTTGATAAAATTGTGTTGAAAAGTGTCAAATAGTTACTCTGAATCTGAGATGATCATATATTTTCTCATAAAATCAATTAAATTCATTACATTTGTAAATTTGTATATGGATAAAACCTAATATATGTTTTAGATAAACACAATTTTACCATGAGTCAGCTTTTTAATAGTCTGTTAAATTTGGCTTGTTATTATTTTGCTGAGGGTTTTTTACTTTATGTTCATCATAAATACTAACCTGTATTTTATGTTCATTATAAATACTAACCTTTAGTTTAACCTTTTAATTTTTCTGTCATCCTTTCAGATTTTGTTATAGGGATTTTTAAAATAAATTTTATTAACATTATTTTAAAAATTGTTACTTGAATAATATGTCTATTACATTTACATAGCAACATAAATAATGAGTTTTTAAAGAAAACCTACGTTTTTCCGAACAAAATGAGATTGTTATGGTTTATGTGATTGTAAATCATTTTGTTGGTTCAAATAGCTTGTAATCAAAAGTATGTTTATATTTTAATATTTGACTATTATTGGTATTAAAGTACCCAGCCTCTTCCCTTTCCACATCATCTATGAAAGCTCATAATCAAGTATGGACAATCACTTTTTCTTGGCACCAGTGTGGAATTTCAAAGCCCAATTCTTCCCATAGTTCAATCCTACATGCAAAACAAAATTCAAGGCCTTCATCCCTCGTTGCTCTCTGAGACTAGTTTTAGAATTGGTTGGAAACCTTTTTAAATCTCTCTTTAAATTATCATTATATAAGTAGTGAATTTTACAAAGGTTTTTGGAGCATTGTGACATCACCCAATTCAACATTGAGAAAAACCATTTCAGCAAAGGGTTTATTGTATCTTTTATGAAAGTGGATTTGTATATTTGTTTCCATTTACAATCTTGTTCACTGTGTTTTCTTGAAATATATAAGAAATGCATCCTCATACAAATACAACATTAAGAAAAGGATAGCTTCAATATTTTTAAAGGCAGACAAGTACATCTCATTTTAGGAATATATTCAAACTTGGAAAGTGGTACTTACAAAAGAAAAGGTAGCTGTTATGTAGAATGTGAAATCATGTTAATGAATTTGAAACTTAGAAAATGTTCACAAACTTTTACATATATATAAATAGCATGTTCCATACTATAAAACTCAACAATTAAAAGTCTTCATATCACCACATAGGTCATAAGAAGAATATTCAGTACTGGTAGACTACTAAACACAGTTTTAAAAAGAATGGCATATTCTTTAAAAAGTAACATTTTTATTATTAGCATCAAATGCTATCTATCACTTTTTGCCCACTAAAGCAACAATATTGGTGTTTTTTGAGAAAAATATTTTCCAAATATCTTATTAATAAAAATACTTTGTCATCTTTCAATTAAAAAATACTTATTTTTACTTCCTTTGAAACCCTGTGTCATTGTGTAGTTATGCTGGCCTGCAATTCACTGTGATCTTCATGTTTCTGCTTCCTTAGTGCTAGGATGAAAGGTGTGTGCCACCGCAACCAGATAAAAGCTCTTATCTTTTTAAATGACTAGCAGCCTGTACTCAAAGCAATCACACAACTTCTTTGCCTGAAGACAACTTCATATTTCACTATTCCAGTTAAAGTACTTTTCATCTCATCAAATATGTTACACAGTTGTATGTTCTAAGATTTCAACTGACAAAATTGGCAGTTTTTACTTTTTCACTAAGATACTAACTGCAACTGACTTATATATACCTACAAATAGGTGGCAGTATATAATTGTTACTGTTTTAATTTTTGTTAAGGTACGGGCATTTTAATCATCATTATTTTTTACGTTATGTCCAGATAGTAAAGCATCCAACTTCTTCCTTAGAATTTTCGGAAGAATTAAAGTCACAGCTTCTTTAAAAGAATGTTTGGAATAGCAAGGGTCTTCATGCCACTATTTTAGAACCACATCTGAAGAGTCATAAACTAAACGTGGGAGTTAGTGTAAATGAGGAAGGACTTAATAGAGCAAGTACAACAAACTGGAGTCCTAAAGTTTCAAATTTGCATGGAGGGTGTTTAGATAAAAAGTCATTCCGGGTATGATATCAGCATATGTCAAGCTGTAATAGTTCACTAGAGAGTTAGCACAGCATTTTATATTTAAAAGTGAAAAAGTTGGAGATAAACTTCCTGAATGGAATAGAGTATAATTAAGTCATCAACCAAGGTGAAGGTGAAAGACATAAAGCTAATGAGGTCATAACTTCTGAATGAGAAGAAAAATCTTAGCAATCACTGGAAATAAATTGCTGAGTAAAATGTGGGCCCTTCTTTGTTTACCAACCTATTCATTTTCATCTTTCAAAGTTCTCAGAAATTAAGTAAAAATAGAAACATGATTTGGTTAAATAAGAAGTATAGTTATAAGCAGGAATTCTATCAACCATACATTTTCAGAATTAATCCTGGTTTGGGACTTAATAGAATGCCTAAAGTCATTAGAAAGCACTGGAATATCCTAGTCAGTTTTGTTTAAAGCAAGAGCTTTGATAAATTTTTGAGAGAAAAAGCCTTTATACATTTTCTTCATTATGTTTTACTATAGACTGAAGGAGTAAATAATACTTCCAAGCAAATTATATGTGAATAAGGTGTTTTATCTTTTTTTAATAAATTTATTTATTTATTAAATATTTCTGTCTCTTCCCCGCCACCCAATTCCCTCCCCCTCCCTCAATCAAGTCCCCCTC
>NW_004949111.1:5345181-5361453 GCF_000317375.1 Microtus ochrogaster
GGGTTCTCCTTATTTAGCTTCTCTAGGATCACTAATTATTAGTCACCCATTCTCAACTATTAAATTGATACATTCATTGAATTCAATAAATTTTTTGGATTATAAGAGATTGTCACTGGTCCCCATCCTTTTATCCTCTTACAAAGTATTTATAGCAATAAAATAGCTCCCTGACAATTTAAGATTTTATTTATTACTTTCAGTTTTTTTCACTGATTTGTTTTATACTGTTAGGAGTTTTGTTTGGAAAGGTCTGAGCTATTATTAAGAAAAAGGAAAAGGTCTTTGCAAATGTCCCTGCCAGAGAATGTATTTCTTTCACTATAATATGTGCATATCTCCAACATTGTTCAGACAAGAACATTTTAATAAATATAACTGAGTGAGGTACAGAAAAATATATAAATAAATCAAGTTAATAGATTTGTTGAACAAGGATAATGCAACTAATTCCATTTGGGCTCTCAAAACAGCTTTCAGTTTTTCCATGGTGACAAAAAACAATGAAACCATGTATAAAATCATAAAATTCTTTAATTTCTGCAGATGTATTCTATTCATCTCATGGTATTAAAGTGTAATTCATTTATTTGAAAATCACAGGTGGCTTTTATTTTTATAAAATTGTGCTTGTTTATTACAGAAGCCAAGAAACATACATTACTTAATATTTGAAACCCAATATTGCAATGCTGTTATACATTTCTATAATACTCCAATGAAAAATATTTTACATATCCAAGTTAGTGTGTATTAAAACTTCAATTATCCCTCAAATAACTAGAATTTAAGAGGATCACTAGAATTTAGCAAATAATAATGAAAAAAATCTTTGAGTAAAATAATTAAAATTTTACTGAGTGTGTATGAATTAGATATTGTCTGTCACTTTAACTCACAGTCCTATGCTTTGAAATTGACCCTTATTCATTGTCTTGTAAAGAATGGCAACTGATGGATAAAAAATTACTGAAAAACATTAATTCCACATTTTAGAACATACCTGAACCCAAATGCCCAATTTATTGAGTTCAATGAAATTTTACCCCTCCATACTCAGCAATATTTCTAGATTTAAGTGCTAAGAGGCATTAAATGGCAGTATATAGATGCCAATGGTTTTTGTCATAAGCCAGACTTGAATGACATCTGTTCTTAGTAGTCAATTCCTTGCCTCATACTTCCAGATATTGATTTTTAGGAAAGTTAAATAAAATAATATTGATAAAGTGCTAGATAGTTGTAAACTATCTTTCTCAGACAAACCAAAGAATGTAATATTTAACAATTCGCTTTAGCACAACTCCTCAGACTAGCATATTTTGAGAGTTCTATGTTCATGATCAAATATACAAAAGTAGATTAAGAATATTAGGAATGGGAGGCCATGTATGTGTTGCTTACTTTGATAACTGCTAACATTTTGCCATTTCTGTCCTCCGGTTTTCATTGTACAGAATTAAAATATATCCCATAAAATGTAATTTTTCTTATGCATATTTCCATATATAATAGAAAATTACTTAGTGGGTAGTTTTAAACTACGTCCTAAAAAATTTATAATTCCCTCCCTGATTATTTGAAACTTTCAGTTAATTAGAGTGCCATGCAGAGCAAATTGCATGTCCAAATGGAGGTAGCAGAGATATTCTTTTAGTATGACACCTAGAAATGTGAAGATTTTTAAACAATTATAGTTATATATAATAAACCCAAAAAATTCATAACCAAAAAATTAAAATAAATTTTATAGAAACTGAAACTGAAACTCTTAAGAAATTAGAAATGAGAATGTTTTAATTGCTTTTAGGGATATGCTTTTGTTTCCTTGGATTGAAATCATGTACTAGGAGCAAACAGAGTTTGCTGTGAGTTGATTTGTTTGAACTTTGAAACCCTTCAATTTATCACACTGAGTTTTACACCATACTGAATGAATTAACTTTACAAAATAATTGCTGATAGTCTTCAAATAGTCTTTTTAAAATTTATGTGTATAAATTTAATCCATTATTATTGACTGCAACATAAAATGTAAAGTAAATTTCTATAATGGTAAATAAAAAAACATATAAGATATGCAGTGAGAATCTGGAACTTTTCAACCAACATGAACTCACTATAACATTTTTATAGCGTCAAGTAGGAACAGAGTGGGGTGGGAAGAGTAGAAATTAAAACATGGAAACCATGGATAAATGCTCAAGTTGTACTATAAACTTGCTGGATAAGAAAAACAAAAATAAACAAAGACCAATGCCCTCCATTGTGGAGGCATTATGCACAATACAATGTTTATTATAATTATTTGCTTTTATTATACACAATTTTTCCCGTTGAAAGGAAAAATCACGGCTTTATTGAAATAGCAAAGCTGCCAGGTGGTTTAAAGTTTGCTGTGGTAATTCTTTCACATCTAACAGTAGAATACAGGAATGTAAATATGCATACAAGTTGAAGGTGTCAGTGCCTGAAGGGAGCATATAAACCCACTGTCTATTTCAGCATCTCTTTTCAGTATTTTTGTAGTTCTACGAACATAAAAAAAATGCTTCACTCCTTTCCCCTTCTCCTTCATCTAACCTGGTGTAAGTTTGTGCACTCTTCTGATCCCTAGAGGTGAGGTGATAATGAAGCTGGACCAGACAGGGCAAAGTAGAAGGACTGATGAATTTCTCCAATAAATGTAATTGAAAAATAAAGCTAACTGTATTTTATCCTTTGTTGTAAACATTCCTTAAGCCAAGTGGATCTTTTTTCCTTTTAAAATCAATGAATGCTTTGTACTTTAACTGGGAATTTATTAGAGTCTCAATTCAATAGATTTCCATCACTAATGTGAGTCAAACCATTCCAGTCTGCTCAAATACTTCTGATTTTGGCATCTATGCAGAATTTTGCTGGGATGTGTGTTCCATACGTGCAGGTTATTATAGAACTGGAAAGGGAAACCTGCCCAAATGGGAGTGGATGTCTTCTCCACTACCAGTCTCCAGTTTCAAGTTCAATATCTGCACACACCAAGTACAATCAGTGTTTTATTTAAATATGTAAATTTCTTAAATTTACACCAGTGAGTTTTGGAAATGGAGCCTTTATGCAACCTTTTTTCCTCCTTTCCTCTCCTCTCTATTTAAAAATTCTCTTCTGAAGTTGTTCCCCCTTTACCACAGTGCTTGGGTTTTGCAAAGTAATTCATGAATGCAGCTAAAAAGAGAAGCCTTTAGCAGCTAATCTGCATTTTTGTTTCAGCACAATATCGATCTGACAGTACCAGTTTTGATAAGGTGCACTTTTTGCCGGGTGGAACAAAGAGTACTAAATTAGTTTTGAACTTTTGTGATCTTGTATTATAAAAAGTCTACAACAGACGCTGAATTCAAATCAATTGTCAAAGTGAAGAAGGATTAATAACTGTTGTACTAGAAAACTTTTTACATAACTACAGTGTGAGGAAGGGCACACTTTAAGATCTACTGCCATATTTCATTATTGTAGTTCTTAATAGAAGGCCTTTTTTATTACAGGGAAAAAAGAACAGCTTAGTTTGTAGGTTTGTTTATAGAGCCTATGTAAATTTTAGTAGAGTTGCCCACTTTTCCCTAACATGATGAAAATAGAAACGAAAGGAAAAATCCCAAGAACAATTTCAGATTATGGGGTCAAATGACATATTAAGTAGAAGAAGTCTTGTTTTCCAAGAGAAAACATTTCATTAGACTGCAGTAATTTCTGTTGCTTTATAAACTTTTGTCTGAACACTCTTGCTCTCAAAAATAACAACTGTGGGTCACAGTTTTGTCTGTGATTCCAAAACTGGGATAACTGCTTTCCATAGAAAGAAACTGAGTCACAAACTGGTTAAAAGTCTTCCAGAAGATAATTAGCCAGTTCACTGAGGGTGTCTTGTGTTTTAGTGCCTGACAGAAAAAGAAATTCAGACTTTCAGATTCCTCTGCTAAACCATCATATTATTTCCTTTCTCTTGGTGACTATGGCTTTCCTCACAGGAATTCTAAAATAAAACAAACTTCCAAAGATGAAGATATTTTGCAGAATAAAGACAAGAAAAAGCTATTTGATACTGAAGACCATAAAAATACAACACAGCGTAGTAAAAGCAAAGCAAAAAAATAAAAAATAAAAATAAAAAAGAAAGCATAGCAAAAAGGCTATTTGTTTTAAAGTGAGGCTTGGCTATAAGATCTTGAAAGTATTGGGAATGTTTGAATCAGGTAGCTCTCTCAAGATGACATGGCTTAAATTCGTGGACAGGAAAACATTGTAGTGGAATTAGGACCAATTTCAGCGATAGGAGAGAGGAATAGAAATTAAGAGAGACTTAGAGTCTATCCACTAATGATGTATAATGTTGGGAAAGTTTCCTTTCTCCTAGCTGGCCTCAATTACCCTATCTTTGGAGGGAAGAAAGCTAGAAATAGTGGCTGTCCATAGGGAGACAGAATGCTGGAAATTATCAGTGCTCCGAGGAAAACTATGGATTCCAGAAATCAACAAATAGTTGTGGAGTACTCACCAGCCTCATGTGTATTTATTTTCTATTTTGCTAAAAGCCTGAGATCCTCACACCTCTTTAGCCCAGGCAAAGACTTTGGCTTATGGACCTAAAAAATAAAAGCTCTAATAAATTTTGATTCTATGTATCTATGGCTTATTTATACAGTTTTCATTTATGTACACTGTACACTAATAATAGATGGCTGTTTGTGCAAGCTATGTAAAAACGACTTAGTTGCATAGAGACAGGAATATACACATAATTATTTTTTGATCGTTTCACATTCTAGTGATCAGATCAAATGTAATTTTAGTGTGAAAACAAACCATGTTTACCTTAAATTTATATTATTAAAATTCTTTAAACTTTTCACACTAAAATTACATTTAATGTATAATTAAATATATTTTATATATTATATTTTAAAAATTCTTTATAAGAGGCAGATGGTGCTTCAAATCTAAGGCCTAACCGATCTCAAAATATAGCTGTTTCAAGACCTTTCCCATCCCCTAAAAATAAGTTGGAAACACTCAAAGACAGGAAGGCAAATAGGAGAATTTGTGCTCTGGATAATGAATTTGAGGTGGAGGGATATCGAAAGCCAAGTAAGATTCAAGTGAGAATAAGAGAAAACAGGAAAGTGGTGATATTTTAGAACCTTATTGTAGTTATCTCTTTTAGGTTTCTGCATATGTACTTTAAAAGATTCTTATTTTAAAACTTTTCAAACATACAGAGAAGTGAAAGGATTATTATAATGAAATAAAGACACATATCAACTTTCACGCAGAGACACATGCAAACGTATATGTTTGTACTTAGAGCATATATGTTTGTATATTTGTTTCATCTGTTTATTTCTGAACTAATTAAATATTAAAAATAATATTAGACATTATGAAATTTTAACTGGAATTTACTGCTAGGTGATTTTTAAAAGAGGACATTGATTTTCTATATATTTATATAACTATCATACTTTCTAGGTGACAATTTTTGTAGCTTATCTTCTATTTCAATTTGGACATCTTATTGTACCAAATGTTTGTAATAACCTATTCAAATCAAAATCCTATCAAAAAATCATCCAGTTTTTTTTTGTTGTTGTTATTCCTTTTTTTTTCCAACGAACCTAACAAACTTCAAGGATTTTTTTTCCTTCTTCTTTTTAACTTTACAAACTAGAGTTGTTAAAAAGATGAGCACTGTGTGCTTCTACGGAATGTTTGATCTTCTGGACTTAATTACTTCCTTTCTTGTGGTATTTAATTCATTCTTCACGTCCCTGTATTTCTTCTAAACTGAAAGTTAGGTCAGAAGGCTGCATAAGATTTTTGGCAAGTATATTTCCTAGGTGCTGCTTAATGCTTCACGCTGCATTTTATCAAAAGGAACATATTGTCTGGTTCTTCATTATTCATTACGATGGTGAGTGACTGTTAGTTAGAGTGGTGAGAACTCGTTTTGTCTACTGTAAAGATTTAATTTCTCTTGCAATTAGCAAGTAGAATTAAATTTTTGGTCATGCAGTTTTTGTGGGATGAAAGAATAAGGATAAAAAGCATATGAAATGAACCCCCAAATGTGATTTATTGTCTTTTTAATTATTTTCAAAGGGCTTTTTTTGTTTGTTTTAGTGTTGAAGCCTGTTTTATTTTCTCCTTATAGTCTTACTTATAGCCTTCCCATGTGAAATATTGGCAAGCAGCTGGTGAGATGCTATTTTAAGAATAAGATTGCATTCACAATAACCCCCCCAAATATTTGTCTTTAATAATTAGCCTCACAAAATTACCTGAAGGGTTATTATTTGGGGCATACATTTTAATAGAAAACAGTGGATTTAAGACCATCAGGCTTGGCAGAAATTATTCTAGAAAAACATGTATATTTTTAAAAGTATACAATTTTCCATTACATATTGTAGAACTGACCTATGTGTTTTTGTCCATCTCAACTGCAATAGAGCACTTCGTGCGGTTAATGTGCTTTTTTCTGTTTACATTTGACTTGTACAGTAAAAATAGCTGTAACTATACGACTGCCTAGTTCAGCTTTCTCCTAAGTGAACTGAGTACTCCCAATTGAATAGTCACAAGTAGTTACTATATATAATGGTAAATAATTTTATTTTTATAACAAACATCTGTGAAAAATTAAAAAAAATGCTTCTGAGGAAATAGTTTTAATGACTGATTTTAATAAATTTGCCTGCTTGACTGAAGATGGGAGTGTAGAAACAAAGGAATCTGAAATTGCCTTAGGGAGTGAGGTCAGGTGAAGGTTAATCAAAGGAAGTGACAGTGAAATGGCATTCATGGCTTTGGGTAAATTTTTAATCATTATATACGCTCACACACAGAGCATCCTGTCAATGAAACTTAGGCTCTGTAAATACACTTTGTATAAAATTTGATGACTATCTTCTCTTTTTCTTATTATATGTCTTTCTGTCTATATTTAACTCCAAATTAGAATTCTTAAATGGAAAGAATAAAAATTTAAATAGCTAGGGAGCATAGCAATATGAAACTATAGTTTTCTCTTAGAAAGGCAATGCATTTTAGTAGAATATTGAGATGCTATTTTATGTACCTATAACTTGTTGGGGACAGTAATGAGGGAAACTCTACAAATTGTTGGATAAAATAGTCTGGAAATCATGGTTATTTTCTGTGAGCACAAATCTCCTTTAATGTGAGATTGTTTACTGGAAATAAGAATGTTTTATTGTTGTTAATGTACAGTATTTCATAGTGGAATGATGTCAATCAGGTTGTTATGCAAGAAGTCAGGTTAGAGCCTTATTTATTAATTTACCCCAATTTTATGGTCTTTTATCCCTTTTCTGAATATAAAGAAAAATTACATAAATAAATATACATAAAATGTGTTTTTAAAAGTACTATCATTCTATTGATTTATTTGCTCAAAATCATCTTGATGGTCACTTTTGCTCGATACTTAGTTTGAGAAGATGAGGTCAAGTTTTAGTAATTTTATTAATGCCTGATGCAATTGCTTAAGAATAAGATAGCATTATTATTTTCAGTTTCATTGTATATTGTAACTAATGTTAAGAGATTTTTGTGATTGAGCGTAAAGGATTTTTTCCTATTTTTACAAATAGACTTTCCTAAAGAAGAAGGAAAGAGATTAAACTTAAACTTTGTTGATAATTACTAATACAGGAACTTGTTAAAATGAAGTACTTTTAAATTCTCTCAAAGTATTAGATTACTAGCACTTCTATTAATTTTTAAATGAAATCTTAATACTGATAACTACAATGCAATTTATCTAAGGACACCTGGCAGACCTTCATAAACTTAATCAGAATGGATTACAGGGAATTTAGGTAAAATAGTCTTTACTGTGAAACAAAACATGAAATTTTTACCCTGTTGAATCAATCTGCAAAATTATGGAAAGAAAAAATATTATTGTTTTTGCTGTAATTCTGCAGTTTCTTACAAAAAACATATAAATTTTTTTTTGCAAAAATGTATCTTCTTTTTAAATTTTCTCATTCTGTTGCATGAAATGAAGGTAGTGAGATATGTCACCTGAAAGACAGTGTTAAAAACTTTAGCATTTTGTAAACAGACATAGACACACGCACACACATACAGCAAAACAACTGAGCACTTGTTCACCCAGCTAGGTAACTTGTCAACTTATTTAAAAAAAAAAGTTGAACATAAACTTCCTCATCTTTAATAATTGTTTGAAAAGTTTTCTTGCTCTTAAAATCTCTAAATTAGAGGGCCTTCTGTTAGAACTATACCTTTTACAGAAGAGAATTTTAGCTAAGGAGATGAAGAACAAATCTGAGAGAAGTTTCTGCTTGTTTTATGCTAAATACTGATAATGCAGGTCATTTCTGAAGTGCTATGGGTGACTCAAAATTGCATTAGAAACTGGACAGGCAGATCTTATCTGATAAGCATTAATCTAATGTTCTCTAATAGGTGTTTTTATAATTTATAATGCTTCACTATTTCACCACTTCAATGCAAATGTGGCTGAAGGAAATCACAGGATCTCTACATTTGTTCTTTCGCTTACATAGTAGAGCAAATAATATATGTTTCATAGGGTTATTGTGAAGGAGGGATTAGCAAAAAAGAAATTTTAAATTCTATTTCCTTGGGGAAATTTTACTATGTGTAAAGCAAGTCTCGAAATGAAACAATTATCCACAAAAGCAGAGAACTTCAGCAATCCATTGATTGTTGATTGTGACTTGAACCAGCTTCAACTTCATCTTTATTTGTTTATTAAAAATTTCCACCTCCTCCCATTTCCCTCCCACTCCCCCACTCTCTCTCCCACTCCCTCTCCAGTCCTAAAAATAATTCTTAAAACCAAACTTTTCCTCCTGTATAAAATTTATAGAGTGTGCAAAGTATTTAGAACTGAGAGCTCCCAGTTCATGGAGGATTTTCTACAGCCTGCTAAGAGTATAGTAAATACTTCTTTCTCTGTAAGGCAATAATCCCCTTCTCACAAGACTGTAGTGAGGAAAATTTAGTACAGTATTTGTGAATATTACTTTTAGATGAAAAGATGTTAAACAAATTCTTGCTTTCCTCTTCTTTTTGCTAGATTTTGTGTGTGAAGAGACCTTACCCAGAGAGTCTTCCCTCTGTAAGATTTCTGAAAGTAGCCATTGGTTTTGCATTCCATTGGTTGTGTTCACCTTATTTCCATTGTGGTAAAATTACGTATTTGCTTTTCGCTGACAAGAGTAATGGTTGCCACTGTATAACTGAGCAAAAGTAATGTTAGTTAATTTATCTGTTTGGGAAAAAAAAATACCTTATATTTAGTAACATTGGAATGCAGATTATATGACCTTACTACTATCATCATATTATCTGATTTTCCCATAATCTTGTCATTCTTACAATTATATTTTAATTGCATTGGCAAATAAAAATATAAGTATGCATTAAATATTTTTTCAACTTCTGGGAAGTCTGATATGTTCTACAATGACATATAGAAATCTGTTTAAATTTAATAAAATTTTGAGAAAAATAACCTGAGACAATAAAATATATAGTTTGACAAGAAGGAAATGTTCTAATGCATATGCACAGCCAAAATTTTACTCTGTTGAAGGAATTTTCAGGTTTCTTGGAGAACTAATGACAATATTTGTTTGTGTGGAGATCCTATTGGGAATTCTGCTAGAAAACTCTTCTCATTGTACTGGTAAAATTTGAACAATATCTTCAAATAGCAACACTGCTGTCAAAAGAAACAGATGAGGCCATATCTGAGGTCATTTCTTACAGTATCTAAAATTAATTTACAATAAAATACCTACCTAACTAGGGGCTAATTTCTTTTAAGAATTTCTGAACTGGAAAATGAGCTCACCAGCTTCCTGCTTCAAATTTCTCTTTGTAGAACTGATCAAGCGGAAGGATGAGTATTATCTGAAATGTAGATCTGGAAAAAGAACATTAACAATAATGGCATTTCTTCACGGTGCTCAATTAGAAATATGAGTGGAGAAAGAATGTGTGCCTAGTAGATGCCTTCACTTACAACAGTCTATCCTCAGTGGGGTCATCAAAAGGTCAGATGTTGTACCACCTTGGGACATTTAGCAAAAACCAAAGCCTTCTCTCTAACTTCTTGTCTTCTTTTATTTTCTTGGAGATTGGTTTTCCCTTGGCAAAAGTCCAAAGTGTTAATTCCATAAACTGAAGGTCTTTAAAATGGATGATGAAAATATATCTTGACTACTGGTGGCCGATTGATTTGCCACTAAGGGTAGGCAAAGGACAAGAAACACTCGTATTTTTTCTCAAATTAAAAAGGAGCAATTGGGGCTGCTAGGATATAGAATGATTGCAATTAAATTAATGCGTTTAAAAGAACTTGAGGAGACATAGAGCTAGAAAAAAATATGTGTAAAATATTCAATGGCATGTATGATGTGGTTTATGATTTATTCTTCCAATGTACAGTAATAGGTTTGATTATGCTTATCATAGTATCACTTTCGAGTAACATTAGAAATGCTGAAAACAGTTGTGCTTTTTAATTTTTGCTTCTTGAACTACTACAGGCATATTATGTATATGAAAGCATTGTACACCATATACTAAAGTGTATGATAAATTAACAATGCAAATAAAATTTTAGTAAATATGTATGATTTGGAGTTTTGGGATTACACATTATCATATTGTTAAGGAGAAATTAATTCAGTACTAATTTAGGATATAGTCTAGTCAAAATATTTAGTCAACAGGTAATTTCATATTACTGTGGTGGTGTGAATAAAGAAAGCAATTTTGAAAATCTTTTTTAATTTTGGTTTGTTATATATACAAAGGTAACAGTTCAAGAAATAGAAGGATGGTGTCCAAGTGACAAGGATTTATAGTTGCCATGGCTTATAGCTCTGTTCCCTGTGTATTCAGTTCAATTCTTCTTTGTTCTATCTTCAGCCACCTCTCACCTTGATGCCTTACTGAACATTTTATTGCATGAACCATTCATAAATAAAGTAATTAAAAATTTAGATCAAAATTATACTACACAAACCTCTAATGAGTGCAGTCTTTCTTCCTTAGAAACACATAACATTAGAGTTGGAAAATAATTCATGCCACTATAAGAATTTATTTAGTTTCAGTATACTGATTAAGTAGTCTCTTAGAGTCAGCTTGGACACCATATGCATGATCTCATTTGTTTTCAAAGAAGAAAGATGGATATGTTTTGATTTTTAATAATATTTGTTCATGTATGTATACCTGTATGTGTCTGTGAGTGTGAGTAGATATACATGAGTCTGAATGCTTATATCTGTGAAGGGTCGGTAGAAGAGAGCATCAAGTCCTTTGAAACTGGAATTACAAGCATTTGTGGGATTCCTAGCTTGTTATGAGGGTGCCATAATCCAAACATGATAGCCCTTCTCTTCTTTTTCTTAATACTATGCATTTTGATCATACTTTCACTATCCCCAGCTCCTCCCAGATCTTCCCCACCTTCCCAAATGCTCTTAACTGATAAGCCATTTCTCCAACTCAAACCTGTCTTCTTCATCAGTAATTTTGATGGAAATAATTTTTAAATATTAAGTAGATACTTTCCATTCTGTACTTTATAGCTATACTTCTGTATTACAGAGGGATACATAGAACACATTGTTTCCCAATTCAAATGCCAGTATTGCTAGAGCTGACAAACAATTCTTTCTGTCTTCCAATCTTTCTTGGCTCCTTCTTTATGATCATATCAGATATTTATTATCCCATAGGCTCTTGTTACACAGTATCTAATGAGTCAACATTGTCCTTAAAATGGAACACAAATAAACATTATAGGTTTATTCTATATATCGTAGAACTCAGAGAAAAACCTTTTGTACAGAGATGTAATTCCTCTGTCTTTTCATAATGTGTCTTTTACTATGTGTAAGTCCTGGTCTCTGGCCTCCATCTTTGGAGGCCCTGCCCCTGTGCCTGACAAAACCTTGACCACTCCCCCTGTCAATTTTTTGTTTATTATTATTATTATTATTATTATTATTATTATTATTATTTTTTTAAGATTTCTGCCTCCTCCCTGCCACTGCCTCCCAATTCCATCCCCCTCCCCCAGTCAACTCCCCCTCCCTTGTCAGCCCAAAGAGCTATCAGGGTTCCCTGCCCTGTGGGGAGTCCAAGGACCACCCACCTCCTTCCAGGTCTAGGAAGGTGAGCATCCAAACTGCCTAGGCTCCCACGAAGCCAGTAAGTGCAGTAGGATCAAAACCCAGTGCCATTGTTCTTGAGTTCTCAGCAGTCCTCATTGTCCGCTATGTTCAGCGAGTCAGGTTTTATCCCATGCTTTTTCAGACCCAGTCCAGCTGGCCTTGGTGCTCCCAGAAAGTGCCCCCCCCCAGTGGTCGCCTTCGAGGCTTCCCACACCAAAGGGTGGAGAAATCCCATTAAACCTGAATATCTTTTAATTCAGCTAATTATCATTTGGCTTGACTGGGATTTTTGCATTGACAGAGAGCTTGCGTTAGAAAAAATTCCTAACAAGGACCTACTAAACACTTTATATGAATTAAGTAGGCAAAATTTGGACATAATTACCCTATAAGTTGGTGTTTATAGTATTCTACGGTAATAACTTGATACCTTGATATTGAAAATATAAAAGATACTAATAAACAGCAAATTTGAACTCATGTTTGCTTAACTACAACATGGAGTTATGTAGTGCTATGTTATGTCATCCTATGTATTACATGAATACCTTACTTACCTGTCTTCTTGCTGTTTGTTATATGTGCATAATATTAAAACTTTCTGTTTTAAATAAATTATAATTAAATTTAGTGCATAACTGTACAATTTCCTTTTCCTGATTGTTACTGAAGAACCTAGTTTTATTTTCCCTTGTTTAAACTTCATTATTATGGTGTAACTATAAAATCTTTACTTTTAATTTTGCAAATCCTATTAGCATATATTAATTATACAAAATGATTGTTTTTTATGAGATTTTCATACATGAATGTAATGTACTTTTTCTTTACTCCACCCCCTCTTCCACTGGTTTCTTCCTGAAGAGTCTTTTCTCTAACTTTAATTTTAATGTTTCATTTTTATATAATATATTATTAATACATTATATTTAATAATATATATTATTCTCTATATGTGAGAAAATATGTCATATTTTTCTTTCTGGGTCTGATTTATTTTGCTCCATATGAATTTCACTGCAAAATGATATAACTCTAATTCTGTTTATTGTTTTAAGAAGCACACACACATACAGAGAGACACACATTTGGGACCTAGGTTGATTCTATAACAGCTGTGGTAAATGCCAGTAAACATGAGTATGCAGATATTCTTATTGTATGCTGATTTTGATACCTTTGAGTAGACAATCTGGAGTTAGAGATACAGTTGGATCTTTTCCTACTTTATTTTCTAAGAATGTAACATCCATTAAGTTAATGAGTAATACACTAATGTATTTGTTTAAATTATATGCACACAATTAATTCAACATACTATTCCTTTCAGGTTGATATGGGTTCATTAACTCATATTCTTTACATGTAATTATTTAGTAGTATGCATACTCATTTAAATATATAACTTGACTTCTCCACCTCATTCATAATATGGAAAACTATGAAGTATTTTGCTGTAGTACAGCTGCATTGTGTTATAGCACCCACTCATTGATTCACCAGCAATTTCTTGAGCATCTCCTAGGCAAGGGGTTACTATTGTACTTAAAACACTTACAAATTTATACAGAAAGGATTATAATATAATATACTAGACGTATATTTAAGAAGAAATGCTTATGTTATATTTCTGGATCAAGAGATGATGGAGTTATTTCTAAGTTATGAAAAGAAATGGAGTGATTATTAATAAATGAACCCTTAATAAAGGAGGTGTGCTTAATTTTAGAGTTGTTAAAGAAACCATGATAAATTTCTATGATTATTTCAACTTGAATTAGCAATATTAATTATTAGATGGACTTCTCTGTTATAAGAATCACTTGGTTATCTAAAAATTTAGTTTATGGTAAATCAAATTGGCAGGCTTAGTGTATGGGAATTTAGAGACACAGTATTCTGTATTCTCATTAAATTTGGGAGAATTAGCTACTTTAGGACTTTTCCATCCATTAACACCAGGGAGCATTTCCTTTTCTTCATGGGTCATTAACATCATAAGGGATCACTTTAACAAAAATCTACACTTTTCAATTTGGCTTCCTCTCAGAACTCTACTGCTTCTCACAGGGGGCTCCGGCCTTTTGTTGTTCTGAATATTTTAAACACTTTTGAACAGACAAAACAGAACAATTTAAAAACAGAGCTATACTGTGTTTTCCTCAAACATGCATAAAATCTTTACAAATTAAGCATGTGTCTGCAGAGTGCTAAAACATCTGCTCAATTCCATTTTATTTGTGCTTTTGTTACATAGGTATAGTGACCATATGCCCTCAATTTGCCAGGACCATTCTGATGTCAACTTTTGAGTTCTATTGTTCCTAAGACTGCAGTTACATCCACGGGAACATTTGTCTTCATTTCAACTCAGGAATTTGTATCTGTTGACTGCTGATAAAACGCTTTGATGGTTCAGTGCTTTAAAGGCTCACATAGCTCTAACAGAGGACCTAAGTTCAGTCCCCAGTAGTCATGGCGGGCAGCTCACAACTGCTTGTAATTCCAGTGCCAGTGAGTCTGATGCCTACTTCGGGCCTCATCTTCACTTCTGTGTACATGACCCCACAATACAAACACACACACACATACACAAACACACACACACACTTAGAAACGTAAAAAAATAATTTTAAAACATTTTGATGCAGTTACTTAAATTAACTAGATATTTGTATTTCATATCCAAGATAATTTGCTCCTTTTTTTCATGTCCCTTTCCTCAACCTAAGCCTTGGTTTGAGAACTCATGTAAAGATGTTGAAAAATTAAAGTTTTTTTGGATTCCCTATAAGCAGTAAATTGTAACTAAAGATTTATATTTTAGATATTAAATGTAAGAGACAATGGCAAATGCACAGTAAAATCTTCAGGCTCCACAAAATTATATCGCAGTGCATAAAACTATTAATTATTGAATATAGTCTCTATATGTAAGAAGCAAACCATTTCCTTTTATAATTTGAGCATATCATTAACAATATCTATTCCACAAGCTATAAAAAATAACATAATTTGCTTAACAATTAATTGCAACAGAATATTGTTTTATGAATATTAGCTAATAATACAATTAGAACCACAAAATTATCTTGAAATTAAATATACAAATTAAATAACATAATGAGACAAAGTTATAGTTAATGAATGATCAAACTGAGAGGCTGATGGAATAATATTTAGCTATAAAATAATGAAAAAAATTTGCCAATATGTCTGGCTGGAAGACACTAAAGTGAAATAGACCTTTACAGAAAATTAAATGCCTTAGGACAAATCAAGTACATCTTCGAGAAGTTAAAGTAGAAGAGTGATTGCCAGACACTAAGGAAAGCCAGAAAGCCAGAAAAAACAGTTTGTTCAGTAAGTTTAATGCAACAGTTAAGAAGAAATGAGTTCGTGAATCCTTGTTTTGTGCTTCTCACCATTACAAAATGTATATGTATATGTTTACTATGATCTTTTACAATGTAAGAAAAAAAATATAAGAATTAAATGGGCAGAAGGATATAAAACTGACCTCCACAGAAGAGCAGAATTTTGATGATCTGTGATTCTGAGATGTGGGAAAGGACAGAAAGTGAAAATTATAAGATTTGAGAGGTTTTTTTTTTTTTTTTTTTTTTTGTAGCTAAGGGTAGAGAAGAGGTAAGTTAGGATTTAACCAGGGGCAGAATAATGAAACAAGCACTTTTCTAGATAAGCTGTTTTTTTTATACCTGTAGAGTCAGGATAGGTCGGTTGCTTTTGGGGAAACCTTCATGGTGTGAAATGTGGATTAGTTGCTTTCTGGGAATTTGATGGGTAGCATTTTCCCTGAAGGTTTGGGATTGTTTTAGGGAATTTCCAATTACTTCACAATATTTCATAGCACCTTGTAAATATATATAATTTTATGTGTCAATTATAGTAAACAGCTGAGAAAGATGCAGTTTGAAAGGTAAGAGGAAACCAGATGAATGGAGTAGAGAGAGAGAGAGAGAGAGAGAGAGAGAGAGAGAGAGAGAGAGAGAGAGAGAGAGAG
>NW_004949111.1:5361553-5370324 GCF_000317375.1 Microtus ochrogaster
AGGAAAAGAGAAGAGAAGAGAAGAGAAGAGAAGAGAAGAGAAGAGAAGAGAAGAGAAGAGAAGAGAAGAGAAGAGAAGAGAAGAGAAGAGAATTCAAAAAGAGTGGAGTTGCCCACCATGTTCAAATTCTACAAAAAGACTAATTTCCTTCATAGCAGTTACAAAGTCACTGGCTTTAGTGGCAAGTTCTTAGTAACCTTTTCAATATCATTTCCATTGCATTAAGGTTGATGGAAACAATATTGGAAAATGTTGAAAAGTGAATGAAAGAGAGAGTAGAAACAAACAGGCGGGGCTGTGTAAGTGTACCCCATGTTCTTTATCCATTCTTCAGTTGAGGGACATCTAGGTTGTTTCCAAGTTCTGGCTATTACTAATAATGCTACTATTAACATAGTTGAGCATATTTCCTTGTGGTATAATTGAGTATCCTTTAGGTATATGCCCAAAAATGGTGTTATTGGATCTCAAGGTAGATTGATTCCCAATTTTCTGAGAAACTGTATTTTGTAATTCTTAAGCCAAGGTAATTTAAAACAATTATCTTACACTTTGTGACATATTATAGAATGATAACATTATTATCATCTTTATTTTCTATAAAACCAAGCACAGAGAGACCAAGTATTTAATGCAAAGTCACAAACCACTTAAGAATCAGTAGCTGGATTTTAAGTTCAAGAAGTTTGAAACTAGATTCCATTTTATTTTATTGCATTACCCTGTGTAGAAAATCTTGTCACTTTTTCTTTTTACTTGACACACATAATAAACTTCTCAATAATATTTGTTAAATGGATGAAACCAAATGAATGGGTGATACAGGTATGGGCTAAATTCGTAGGACAGTCTAAATAAGTTCATACAGTTGCAAAGATGAAAGATGGCTAATACTATACTTAATCAGTGTTAATGTCTTAAATAGGTTAAATTTCTCAGTTTTGGCTAAATATCTTGTTTTCCTTAATTGCTCTTATAATTGTCTATGCCATATATGGAGATTTTGTTCTAGAACAACATTTAAAGAAAGAAGGGATAATTTCAGAATAATTCAATGTCTAACTCAACAACAATATTTAACATTTCATGATATTAAAATCTGTATACCAATTCAGCTTTAATTTATACTAAGGACAATAGAATATTGAAAGTAAAGAAAAAGGGAATAAGATATAATTTAATCCCTGCCAAGTGATATGCATTAGAGAGGCATATAGGAACCAAACATTTGATGCTCTGGACTAATACATGATGTTGTGTATCTTGCTGTGTGTGTGTGTGTGTGTGTGTGTGTGTGTGCACACATGTATGTGTATGTTTGTGTGTGTGTATGTGTGGGGGGGTATCTGTTTATTTCTCTACCTATATTTCTGTGTTTGATTTTTTAGTTTCATTGTGGGAATTATTTCATTAAGCTGGCTTATTTTCATATTTATTTTTTTAATGTTATAATGGATTAAATTAGCTCTATTCTCTATTTCACACTTTCTATGTACAGACACAAGTTTGTTTCTATGTACAAAAACTAAATAATAAAATGTAAAGAAGTCAGTACATTGGGAACAGAATTTCCATAAATTTCTCTTTGGTTTGTGAGAAGGCAGAAAGCAAAATGGTAATGCAACTAGAGTCTCTATCTTGAGGTAACCACAGATTCTACTTTGGATTCCACTTGAGATTGCCTTCAATAAGGAATTCATACACCCATTAATTCATTGATCTATCTTCTCTCTCTCTCTCTCTCTCTCTCTCTCTCTCTCTCTCTCTCTTCTCTCATTACCTATTCATAATTTAGCATTAAATTCTCATGTTTAAATTAAAAAGTAGAGTGATCTGAAATGTGAGTGTTGCATTTCTCATAACTGTATCAAAGAACTATCTGGGGCTTTATTTTATCAGATAAATACAAATTTCATAGTTGCATTTTGTTTTGAGTTTTCTGTTTCCTTCTTATCAAAGGTAGGTCCAAAAATACAGAGTTGATGTTTATTTGAAAGAAATGATTAATGTTCAGAATCAATGTATATAAGAATGAGTTATCTCTTTGACTATTATGTTCTCACAGAAAATTTGCAGCTTTATATTTCATTTCACTGAAAATGGCTTTTGTATCTATATATATTTTGCTTGCACATTTGACCACTAGCCAGCCTTTTTATGTACATTTTAAAGTAACAAACTTTTGAGAGTTCTAATATAAGTCTTCCTATTTTTTTCTGAATTTGCAACTCTTTGTATGCTGTATATAAGTTCAATAGCTTCAGATCTGAAACTTGATTTTGCTCTGTATAGCTACATTAGCATTCAGCTGTGGGTATGTTAGATAATAGTATTAAAAGCAACCTCCTATTCTGTTGTCATGGATGCAGCAGAAACCATCACTATGACACTATACCACCAGTTTTATACAGGCTCAATTTTATCTAACAGTTTTCATCTCACTGCATTTGAAATTCGATCACTATAATAAAAATTGCAATTTAGTTTATATTTGAGACATTCAGCTATTATAATCCATTGGCTATTGTTAAACGTAGGAATCATTTAAATGAGCTTTTAAAATATCTGCCACTACTAACCATAAAAAACAGAAACATAAATCATAAAACAATGCTTCTTAAAATAAGCTTTTCTTCTTTATTCACTTAGTGGCCAAAGTATATTCTCATGTGCATATGCTTTATGGGAAAGTAGCAATATTCTGTAGGTTATGGAGAGAAACAATGTATTTTTTTAAATTTCTAGTGAATCTTAATAGTTTTCATATTGTGATTCCCACAAATGTTATACTCTCAGTTCTGAAAAATATAAAACAAGTACACATTTTTTCTATACCTAATATTTGTAGTAGGAAAATTTTGTTTGCAAGAATGCTTGCCTTAAAACTTATGTCCCTATGAGGGCTTTTAGAAATAACAAAATAAATTTGTAAAAGGTAGGTGATTTTAGAGTTTATGAAGAATCTAACATGTATAGGGCTAAGGACATAGTGGTAGAGCACTTTCCTAGCATGTGTGAAGTTCTAGGTTCAATCCCTAAGAGCAAAAAATAAAACACAATGAGTTATAAAATAAAGTGTTTTCAAGAAAAGCATAAATGAATTGGTGAGTATCCAAGCCATAGATGTTGCTTAGCAAGTATAGTCCTCAACATTCTTCAATGTTTTGTATGAATTTATTTGTTCTTATTGTGAGTAAAATATATATTGTATCTTTTTATTTCTTTTTCACAAAATAAAAAGTGGCTTTTTATCTCTATAACTCAAAGGGTATCTATGTGCTAAAACCAATCATTTTTTTCAATAATTTCAATCTTATCATCTGAATTTTTATGGCACGAAATACATTTTGATAATTTATATCTTTTATTTTATGATAATCTACCTTTCAAAAGTAGATTCTGATGTCTACCTTTAAAATATTTTGTGCCATGCAATTGACTTCTGTTTGTTTTTCAACTATTTGAACCAGATAGTCTAACTCTTTTCACTGTGATTACACTATACATCTACTCCCATTTACACAGAAGAAACTTCAAATTTTGTGTTGTTTTGGCTGAAGATGATTGAAAATAGAGAAGGTTTTGGGATGGAGGAAATCTGCACCCACTCATAATTAAACAATGGCAAGGTTACATGCATCAGTCAGCAAAAGCAGGCATCAACATTATGGAGAGAAAATTAAAGAGTCAAACAGCTGAGTGTCTACTGTATCTGCCTGCTGCTAAACAGTGAAGCATGGAGAACAGGATACACCTCTATGGATGGATAGCTTTCCTTATTAAAAAAACACAGTGGGAAGCACAGTAGGGGAACGTACTAAAACAAGGCTTTGTAGCAATTTCCTTGAAAGAAATTTCCCAAGATAGCAACTTGAAAAGCTTTTAATCTTATGACTAGCTATAGAGTGTGCTTTGCATTAGGTGGTATTTAAAAATTCCATTAGCTTGCAACAGATCTGGTAACATTTCCCAAACTCTTTTCTCTTGTAAAGCATTTGCTATCTAGACTTCTTAAAGATGCATACAAATTGTGAGTCTGAAACACTATGGAAATCTTTATCAGTGAAATCTTAGCTATTTTCATTTTTTGATACAAAATTTGACTTAGAACTTGACATAATGGTATCACTAAGTAAAATGATGAGCTTTTATGGTTGCATTTACGACTTCATTCACTTAATGTCTCATGTTTCATCAGGTGAATACTGAAGGCAGTGTAGTGTGGCATCTTTTTCATTCTCATAAACTGCACAGGAGACCTAACTGCTACAATCTAAGCTCAGTTTAGAATATCTTTCCTGAGCAGTTAAAAACGATATTTCAATCGACAATTTGAATGTCTGTTCATATCATGAAATAATACTACTTTATTTCATTCTGGAATATTTTTAGTGTAATTTATACAGTAGAAAACTTTTTTTCTTTCAAACTTTAGTGTCTGTTTGTTAGTGTCCAGTAAAGTCATTTAAATGGCCAGTGCATGTAGATATTGCTGTCTAAAGCAGCTATCAAAAGAAGGTTTTGCAAAGTATACTTGTATGGTAGACACATTTGAGTACTCTGTAGATATTAAATATTCCCTAAACGTATGCATAGTGAGGTGACCACAGTTATCTAATACAATGAATCCATTATACACATTCTACTTTTGAAAAATCACTGATTTTTTTAAAGTTGTAGTGGATAACAGGAGGAAACTGATAGTTAACTACCCTTAGGTTCAGAGGCTTTGTGCTCAAAAGTCACAATACAGTTTCACGTTAAAGGAAGCATTTGATAATTATTTGGTAACTTTAGATTTATATGGTTTGACGTCAAAACAGAGATCCATTCTGAATTTCACAAGATTTTTGTTTCCCACAAATGAACAGGAATAAGACAATATAATTTCCCTGTATGAATAGCCAACTATTAATACATAGTATCATAAGTAACCTTGATTTTCATGTTTTATTTCTATGCACCTCTCAGTACACTCTAAAACAGAGGTTTTTTTTCTGTGTCACTATTTTAAAAATGTATTTGATGAAGACATATTATATGATGAAGACAGCATTTTAGCCCTCTGCTTTAATACTGTAATCATTATTTGAATTTTTATTTTTCATTAAAAGAAACAGAAAAGATATTTAATAAATATAAAATACGAGTGAAAAAAACAACTTTTATCTTATGATGTGTTATTTTAGCATAAACATTTTACTATATCATTAGTAATGTAAAAGTGGTGTAAACTGTACAATAATTGCCTTTTGAATAACAATTATAAAATTCAGTGGCATTCTTTTAGATTATTTGTTACATTAAATTGTAGTTTGAGAAAATTTCACCTAAAAGTTTACTTAATTAGTCCAAGAGAGTTATCTTTAATCATAGGATTATATGTGAACTCTTTATGAATTTTACCAATTTGGTGTTTTCAACTTCTGGTATTATATTAGAAAATATTTTATTTTTAACCGCAGACATGCTTAGGAGTGTTAGAACTAAAATGTAATTGTGTTGCAGAGTAGAACAGAACATATTTCCAAACACAGTGTTTAATGACACTTAAAATTGAATTATAGATTTTACTGAGGTTATGATAATTTAAAAAAGTATTTAAAGATGTATGCATTTATGACATCATAATTTAGACTTATAATTTTGAGTAGTTTCAAACTTCAAAAGAATAATAATAAGAAAAGCATAGGTGACATTATTTGATAATTACGTAGCTTACATAAAACTCAAAAACCATTCAACTTTCAGTAGTTATTATTTATTATAATCCCACAATCTACATAAAAATTGACAGTACAGGATGTCCATGAAAAGAACACATAGTTGTTTGAGAAACAACATATTTTTCAATTTGTTTTTAAGTTAAAAATCTGATGTTCATAATGTAAGCAAAAGCAGCTTTCAAATCACTCACTAATGCACATTTGCTAGTCATAATGCATTTTGTGGCTTTAAAAAAATCATCCAAGAATAAAGACTTAAACACATGGATTATTTTTATGAGAAGCTTGCACACACACATTTCTTCATTTTCCAAACAGCACAGTAACTCTAGGGGGAAAGTACATTTCAACATTATATGCTTATGCTACAAATTGATCAGATCTAATTTTATTTGTTTTATATATTTGGGGGGGATTAAAGAATTCCTGCAGGGAAACAGTTAATCTATTTTTAACTAAAGCTTTACTTTTGTAATCTATCCAGTGCTTCAAGTTCTGTCATTGATCTATGATTTATGTGATTTAAACCACCTCTTGGCTGTAACACTGGTTTCTGTCCAAGATGCTGAGTTGAATACTAATTACAAGATCAAATTTATGCTGTTGGGCTAAGCAGCTGAATGAGTTTTCCAAGAAGGACTCCCTGCTCTATCCCTGCCACAAATGAACCATAGGAAAGTTTTGTCAGAAAAGAAAAAGGATAAGGGGAGCATGAATTGAATGAAATAAAAGGATTCTACATGTTTTAATTTATTTAATGATTGTTTTTTGATCACATGTAAGCAGTCATGAATAGAAATGTGCTTGTGCAGACAGAAACATAACTTCTATATTTATTGATTCATTGTGTGTGTTTCCATGTATGAAAATATCGAATAAATTTTCAAATCAATATTTATGGCTGCATTTAAAGCTGAAGTTAATAGCTGGTATCTGCTCCACAGAGTGAAAAAGCTTCCATTATTTAAGTGTATGCCCAAAATTTCAAACATTAGTTGGTATTGAATTATGTATGTTCAATTACTCTATTGGAAGTGAGAATCAATTTGTTGGAGAAGTAGTTTGAAAAATGTAGATTACTTAGTAATCACCCCACACATGGTAGTAGTGTAAAATAGGGACAGATTTTGTCTATTGAGTGTTATTTGGTGGTATCTTAAGATATTTCAGGTTTTCACAATTTGTATGCTAAGGGCTTAGTTTGAATCTAAGAGTAAGCACATTGGCCAGGTATGTTAAATATTCTACAATGAATAAGACAATATCCCATATCAAACAATAATCAAGTGCAATATGTCAAAAGTGATGTTGAATAGCTTGGTCTACAATTCTCATGTGCTTGTTAGGCTCTAGGTGTATTTATAAATATTGCTGAGAAGTAACAGCAAATGGTGTTTCACCCTTTTAAAAGAAAAGTAGTAATAAATTATAAGTAGGACCCAGCACCACAGTTTTGGAAGACTCAAACACTTGCAGGGAAAACTTGAAAGGTAAAATTTTAGTTTTGAAGGAAGTTCTTTGGCTTCACCTTAAAAAAAATAGCACTAGGAATCCCTTTCTCTGAATGTGCATAACTGCCACCTCCAGGCAAATTTTCTTCTGAACTCATGTAAATATACATTTAATTATTACTAGCATATGTCCATGGTTTTAATGTAATGTTCAAGCTCTTTCCATGGAAAAAGGCAAAATCCTTATAGCCATTATTCATTTAGTTCATTACAATTTTACAATTAAGTCTCTATTCAGGTGACATGAGCTTACTTTTAGGGTAAGAGAGTTAAATTTTTTAGCTTTGTTTTTCTATTTTTTGATAATGGACTACATTGTATTGCATTAGTCAAATCAAATTTACAGGTAAAAAATAAGTTATATTTTCATGCTGAAATGAAGACTCGTTAGTGTTCTGATTGGTCTGTTAAACTGTAAGACCCATTAATTTGTATGGGAGTCAGATGAGGAATGACTGTTGATATTAGCATTTTGTTTTAGAGATAATTGTTATGATTTAAAAAAAAAATGCTGCAAGATCCCCTACAGCAAGTAGGCAGCAGAAATGCTGTAGGTCCCCAAGTGGTGGTAGTGAGCCATGTGGCAGCAGGCAGCAGGCCCAGGGAGCAGCCAGTCCCAGGCAGAGAAGGCTGCTGGTTCCTGAGCGGTGGTTGGTCCCAGCAGGGAGACATATGTCTGGTGGGCTGGTCCAAGCTAGCCTGGCGGTATGAGCAGGTGATGGGTAGGACGCACATGGACAGACATATCGTACAGAATAGAATTAGATATTTATTACTTAGAGGAGGAGTTAGAAGGAGAAGAGGACAGAGAGAGATAAAGGGGGGAGCAGAGACATGGGGAGAGAGGCAGAAGTGAAGCTGCCTCTCCGAGAGGAAGACAGAAAAGAGAGTGAGCTCAGGCCTGAAGCTGAAGATCAGCCTGCCTCAGCGGATGGGGGAGAGAGTGGGCGTGGCTTGTACGAACAATCATAACAATAATGTTAATATCTTATTTGCTGCAAGGTAGTTGAGGGAAGCAAAACCTGAGACCACATTTTCTAGTCTTGTCACTTTATACTGGCTAAATACTACATCTTTCCATTTACAATATATGAATAGAATATCTACAATATATAGTTGCTTATAAGTTAAAAATGCTATTATATACAAGTATATATTCAGGAAATAAAACAAAACTGTCCTTATTTTTATTGTTAATATCCTCTCATATCTGATATTTCTATACAGAAGTAAGAATTATTCAGGGAATTTTCAATATTCTGAAAATTTATTTTAAGAAGAGTTTAAAATAACATTTGAAAATTAAGAAGTCCAACATGGAGTCACAATTTAGCTTGGCATGGCCCAAAGTAGTGTGAAATTTAGGGACAGGTGATGTTTAAGAGATCAATAAACAGACAAGAATTCGATAGCAGTGAAGACAAAAAAATGAGGTATGAGGGGATAGACCAAGGACTAACGTTTATGGAGAATATTCTACATTCTAAAGAATAACTGACAAGCCGGGTGGTGGCGCATGCCTTTAATCCCAGCA
>NW_004949111.1:5370424-5379688 GCF_000317375.1 Microtus ochrogaster
CCAGCCTGGTCTACAAGAGCTAGTTCCAGGACAGGCTCCAAAGCCACAGAGGAACCCTGTCTCGAAAAACCAAAAAAAAAAAAAAGAATAACTGACAAAATTCATCTCTAGCAGAAGTTGGTTATCAGGAACCCTTTATGTTTTAAGTCTAAAGAGTAAGTAAAAGTTAATATATAATATACATTAATGAAAATTTGGATCATATAAGCTGAAGTCCAGTTTTATATTTTTTGTGAGTACCAATTCTTTTCTAATTTGCTTCCCTTGTTTTTGAAAGATGTTTAAAATACAAAAGAATAGTACTAATAAAAGAGACATACACAGTTCCAATAATTCATGACTCTTTTCTATAGAAATCTATTCATTTTGACCCTAAGAAACATTTAGCCACTAGGAACATAATCTAGTTTAACAGTACAGTGTTATCACTTAGAAAGATATTTACTAGTAGATATTAACCTCAATGTTTTTAAACATCTACGGTGATATCTAAAACAATAACTGGTGATAATATTGGAAATTGTAAGAATTTTGTTTATGTCCTCTCTGTTACTGGTTATCCATTGATTTAACTTGGTAATAAATGTAGTATATTATAAAGTACTCTCTAATATAGTGAGGTTCTTGCATTGGTTTCCTCTCTGAATTTGTGCCAGCTAATTTTGATACTAATTAAAGAAAATATTATTCTTATGATTGTTACTATATGACTATGAACTAATTATTTAATACTTACTTCCATCTGACAGCCATATAGTCTTCCGTTTTCCTATTGGTTCTTTTGAGCCCTCTAATGTATCCAATTGAGACTATATTGGTAATTATTAAGCAAATAGGATAACGTATATTGGGTGTTGAGATTTGTGACAAGAGCATACTGTTCAGTTTAGTACATAATGTACAGTAGTCAAGTTTTAGTTGAACATGAAAGGATAGTGAAATATAACCCAGGGATATAGATTATTGTGATTATTTTGGTTACCTAACTCATCATTGACCCATTGTATAAGGGAAGAAAATGAATTATACAGTTCATTTTATTTCTGATATTTTCAAATAGTCACCATTAAGGTTCTAAGTGTGCTCTAATTAAAAACATTATATATCGAAGTTTTGTTTTAACTTGTCTTACTTACTCAAGATAATTTCCAGTGCAAATGGTCCAATACAATGTGAATCTTAAAGGTACATTAAATAAAACCATTGTGCTAGAATTTCTTTTATCGGTATCATTGATTTTAATTAAACATCGATCACCTCTTTATTTTTTCTAACACCCTTACCTAGTTAACATAGTTCACATTCTATGTTATAAGGTTAGGATATAAACACATATTAAACAACATTGGTTTTGATCCACTTTTATATACCAAAATGGAAGCAGATTTCTCTCTAAAGCTCTACAAAAATCATGACAGAAATGAAACATTTTCTCACACTTCCTGGCCACTGTGGTAAGGCAAGTTACAATAGACTACTCATTTATAGGACAGGCCATTTGGTGAGTACCAATCTTTCTTCTGAAACCAAATATGGATTTACACACATGTGTATTTTGGTTAAACATCTGCTACTGAGAAAACATGCATAGATGCTAATGGAAATCAACCTTAAATACTTCCTTTCACTTGTAATGAGACCTATTACTATGAAAAAATATCAAAATATGCTTTCCAATTTAGAAAATGTTACTAAACACCCTACCCAGATAACCAGTAAGACACATTTATAATATAATCACAAAATAGCTGTCAAATAACAAATTATAAAAAGGTCAATAGAGCTATAAAATATAAAAAGTGGTTTTGGGGATGTCAGGAAAGCAAAATATATTATCTTGGAATGAGATTTGAGTGACAATTACGTACTGAGGAATTGGAGATGAAGTGTTTTTGCAAATGCTGCAAAACTACAGTGTACTACAGTGCGAAGACTGTAGTAATGACTTAGGAGACAAAATAAGAGATGTAGATAGAGTTCACATGGACACAAATGGTGGCCTTGAAGGAGTTCTAAGGAAGAAAGGGTGAAATGACATTATGAAATATACATTTTGAAAATAATGATTTTGGTTAATTTGTAAAATTAACAAAAATATGCAAAATGGACACAGAAAGACAAATTATAATAATATGTGATAATACTTTTACTTGTCCTGACTGTAGGAAAAAAAATAACCAAATTAGAGAAATACTTGGGAAGTAATATTTCTAGCTTTTGAAGGTAGAGAAGTATCTCCTAAAGTGTGGATTACTGGGAATTTCTCATGAGGTATGAAAAACAGAATAAGCTAAATTGTATGTATGGTTTCCTTTGAACTATTATAGGATTTTTATTATAAGAGGGATGATAGAAAAATCAGTGAAAGGGAATATTACAACAGTCGATAACTTGGCATTCTAATAGGTAATTAAGCACTTATTTACTATGTGTGTGTTAGAAGAGAAAGACGATCTACTATTACCTCCATGAAATGATATTTTGGGATCTGAGAATGCTAGCAATGTGGTAGGTCTGCCTTAGATGCTACCAGCTCCCACATATAGAAATAAAAGTGACATATCTATAATAGAGTCAGATATTGGGGGGATGAAAGCTGAAAGATCAGAGAAACAGAACAGCCAGCCACTAGTTCTTACCTCTAGGAAATCCTCAGACGGAATGGGATAGCCTGTCTATACAAGTCCTCGGACTGAATGTGCTGAGCACCAGTTTCCTCCTGCGGATATTTCTCTCTCAACCCAACCATATTTCTTTCTGTCTCTACTTCCCTAGTATTGGGATTAAAGGCATGTGACTCCAAGTACTGAAAATAAAGGTGTGAACCACCACTGCCTGGCCTCTATGGCTAACTAGTAGTTAGTACCATACTCTGATCTTCAGGTAAGATTTATTTATATTTTTTAGATCACAAACAAAATATCACCACATTTTCTACTTTTTGTCTAAAATAAAAAGAAAGTTATGACTAATGGAAGAAAAACTATATACAATAAATACAATGACTATATACAAGCAATAAATACATCAAAAATATCTAGTCCATTTGCATTTGACAAATTTAGAGAAAATACTCCATTATCTATCCTGTCTTGGTGAGTCCAAAGTCTTGTATCTAATTCATTTTCTATCCTAACTTGGATTAACATCCAAAGCTATTTTTAGATGTCTCTCAAATGTAGACATTTTATACCTCTTTAGTTTCTTTTCTGAGTCTGGTAAACAAGGAAAACTATAATTATACCCATCTAGTCTATCTGGGCAGTGGTGCATTCCTTTAATCCAAGCACTCAGGAGGCAGAAGCAGGCAGATCTCTCTGAATTTGAGGCTAGCCTGGTGTACAGAACAATTTACAGAACAGGCTCCAAATCTACACAGAGAAACTCTGCCTGGATATTGGAAGTAGACAAGATTGCTGGGCAAAAATTGGGAACTGGGGGGTGGGGTGGGATGGGGAAAAGGGGAGATGGGGAGAGACGAGTGAGAAGAAGAGGATGGGGAGAGCTTGGGGAAATGGGAGGGTTGGGATAATGGAAGGATGGATATGGGAGCAGGGAAGTGTATATCTTAATTAAGGGAGCCATTTTAGGGTTGGCAAGGGCCTTGACTCTAGAGGGGTTCCCAGGGGTCCAGAGAGATGTACCCAACTAGGTCCTTAGGCAGCTGAGGAGAAAGAGCCTGAAATGGCCCGATCCTATAGCCATACTAATGAATATCTTGCATATCACCATAGAACCTTCATCTGGCGATGGATGGAGATAGAGACAAGAGACCCACACTGGAGCATTGGACTGAGCTCCCAAGGTCCCAATGAAGAGCAGAAGGAGGGAGAACATGAGCAAGGAAGTCAAGACCACGAAGGTGACACCCACCCACTGAGACAGTGGGCCTGATCTATTGGGAGCTCACCAAGGCCAGCTGGACTGGGACTGAAAATGCATGAGATAAAACCGGACTCTCTGAATATGGTGGACAATGAGGGCTGCTGAGAAGCCAAGGACAATGGCACTGAGTTTTGATCCTACTGCATATACTGGCTTTGTGGGAGCCTAGTCTGTTTGGATGCTCACCTTCCTAGACCTGGATGGAGGGGGGAGGACCTTGGACTTCCCACAGGTCAGGGATCCCTGACTGCTCTTTGGATTGGAGAGGGACAGGGAGGGGATAGGGGCGTGGGGAGTAGGGGGAGGGGAAGTGAAAAGGGAAGTGGGGAGGAGGCGGAAATTTTTAATAAAAAAATTATTAATAAAAAAACAAAAACAAAAAATCTAGTTTTAAATTCTCTCAGAGAGTCAAGAAAAAAATAATATTAACTGAGCAAGCAGGAAGTGCAAGCAAGCAACTTCTAGAAGAAGTAAGAAATGACAGAAACAGCTGCCTGCCTGCACAGTCACCCAAAGTTCCTCTGTAATGTTGGGGCATTCATATTCAGCCTACAAGCACAGAATACTCCATAGACTTTTCAATGAGGCAGAATTTTCAAAATACTACCGTGTTTTGGCAAAGTTCCACAGTCCTTTCTTTTATGTCCTCTGTGACCATTTTGAACAGCATACTGTCATCAGGTGAGGCAAGGGCACTTTCTTGCCCAGTGGCTTACTTTTGCCACACTCTGCAATATTTCTCTTTTGTATCTCTATCCTTGAACATCACTTAGGCTCTTTCTGAATTCATTCTTTTTAAGGTCATTGGAATATTTTTTTCTGTCTTGGTTCATGGATTATTTGCTGACATTTGTTATAATTTTCCTTTTAAGTTCTGTATTCTGAGAGTCATCTGAGTTCAAGCTGAGCTGGAGCAGAGGATATTTGCCATGTGCCGGGCCTGCAGGATGCATGTGGCACAAAAGCAAAGGTTGGTTAGCTGTATTTCTGGGCCACATGAGAAGGCTAGTGTGTCTCTAGCAATAAGGGGTCTGGGAACTCAAAAGTCTTAAAGTGAGAGATACAGGCTAATTGGAGATCACGACCCCAGGCAAGTTATTACTGGGTAACTGAATTTGGCAGAAACTCTGCCTGGGAGTACAGGTAGACTGCCCAAATCTCTGGGCCATGAGAGTGAGATAGAATATCTCTGTTAGTGATTGATCTAAAGTCTGGCCAGAATATATTTAAATGTAAAAATGTTAAAAAGGATATAAATAACCAATACTTCTAATGTACTCTAATAAAATATTTTTGAAAGATTTTATATTATCAATAGCCGTTGAACCATCCTCACATCTCCCTTTTAAACTTGTTCTTGTTATATATATATATATATATTTGTGTGTGTGTGTGTGTGTGTTTGGATGACCATGTGATAGGGGATTTGAATAAGACTGATTCTTCCTGTTTTAACATACATTAAATTCCCCTTTAAATCCTAGAACTCAAGGCGGAGACAGAGGTAGAGGCAGGTGGACCTCTGAGTTTGAAGCCAGCCTAGGCTACCAAGTTAGATTCAGGATAGCCAGAACTACATAGAAAAACACTTCATCAAAAAACAAAAATAAAATCAAAAATAAAACAAAATGGCCATTAATTTACCATAACTCTTTATATGGAGGTGGGGCCTTGTGAATTTGTGACATACACTTTGAGTTTCATCTGGTGTTATCATGTGCAAATGACTTATTTAGTTGATCATATTGTTAAGGTTCCTGGATACAATATCCCAAACATGTATAACAATTGTCTCATAGCAGACAAACTGGTCCTTTTGTTCTTGTGATCTTTCCACCCCATCATGAATCACATTATAATGGTATCAACTCAGGATAGATACTCTACTGATTTTTACTATTATTATTATTATTATCTTTGTCATCATCATCGTTGTAATTATTATTACTATTACTACTACTACTATTATTTCATTGTCAGCTTGATACAAACTAGAGTTATTTGGAAGAGGAACCTCAACTGAGAAAATACTCCCATCAGATTGCTTGTAGGTATACTTATGGAACATTTTCTTGTTTAATAATTGATATGGGAGGGTACAGATCATGTGGGCAGTGTCATCCCTGGGCACATGGTTCTGAGTAGACAAAGAAAGTTGACTGAACAAGTTTTGAAGAGTAAGCCAGGAAACAGTACTCTCCTATGGCCTTCATTTTCTTTCCTGTCTCCAGGTTTCTTTTTTTGTTGTTGTTGTTGTTGAAACAATTTCTGCCTCCTCCCCGCCTCCTATTTCCTTCCTCCTCCTCCCACTCCTCTCCCCACTCCTCTCCCCCTCCCCCCACTCCATTCCCCCTCCCTCTCGAGGGGGGGAGGGCCTTGGACTTCCCACAGGGCAGGGAATCCAGACTGTCTCCAGGTTTCTGATCTACGAAAGTTTCTTCCCTGAATTTCCCCAATGATAAAATGCTACTTGAGATTTGTAAGTTGAAATGAACCCTTTTCTATAAAATCTGCTTTTGATCATCTCATTTCGTCACAGCGATAGAATCACTAACTAGGACAGGCACACTATCGTCAGTTGTCCTCTACATTTTGATCAGTTATGAATTTCTATGCTCTATCTGCTTCAAAGGCAAGTTTCCTTGATGAGGAGCGAAAACTATACTTATCTGTAGATATAATAATCAGTCTTTAGGATGCAATTTAGAATTATACTGGTTTGGGTATGTGGCAGTAGTAGATTAGCTTTTAGGGTCCATGACCTCACCCTGTGCAGAGGTTGGCTAGGTTACAGTGCAAGCATGAATACAGCAGCCCTTAAGTCCAATTAAGCAGCTACTGGGTAGTCCCATAATATAATATATATTATTGTACCTTTGGGTATACCTAGCTGTTCCATTGTGACATCGGTGTCTTTATAACTTTATGGTTGAGTAGGACTTTCATTTGCAGATGGCAGCTTGAATAGCAGCTTTGCTTGTTATGAGAGCTTGTCCTCAGGGAAAAGAATTGCATGTCATGTCCAGCTTGATTCCTCCAAGTCCCGAGTCCAAAGTATGTGGTGTCTTCAGCAATAGGCACTTGTCTCCAATCTCCAGGAAGCAACCAAAGTCAATAGCAACACAACCTATGTTTTCGGTAGGGGGAGTCTCTACACATGGACATAGATATCAGGTACCTTGTATGGGCAGAGTTGATAGATCTCTCCTTATGTGAATAGATCTATCACAGTAAATGGATTAAATATGACTTTTACTTTGAAGAACATAGGTATTCTTCAAGCTGTTTCACAGAGTATAGTTTCCTGAAACATGTTCTTGGTTCTCAGAATAATCTCTGCAAAGAATTATCTTTGCCTCTACAGCTGCTTAGTTGCTAAATATACAAAAAAATTTCTTGAAAATGTACTTTTAATACTGTGTCATGTCCATTAATGTCTGGCACTAGCCTTCCTTTGCTGGTTTAATGGCAAGGCCTACTTTTAGCTTTTCTTTTCACTCTCTCTCTTGATCTTGAACTCACAGAGCTATGCCTGCCTCTGAGTCTCCAGTGTTGAAATTAAAGGCATGTACCACCACCACCAAGCAAGTTCTTACCATTTATTATACTGACTTGAATTTGATACCAGACCCAGCAATTGGAAGTTAATTTATTAACATGAACTCGCTGTGCTTATTTTCCTTGAATTTGCTGCTTCATATTAATTAAACTCATCATATTTATACTCTTATTTATTATCAGTGATAATAAAATGACTAATCATGATATTTCTTAGAATTTTACATACTAATATCAAGAAAATTTTTATGTAGCAGGAATATCCAATTATTTGTACATAAAATCTAGAAAAATATCAAAAGTTTCCTGTCATATAGATTTAATATTGTTCATGTTCTGCTTACTAAAATAAATGGGGTAATTACAGAAAGAAATAATGTAACCTGCTACTAAAATACTTGTTAGTAGTGGAGGTAAATTAACTTCTATTGATGAAATAAATAACCTACATCTACTCCTATTTCCAGCTTTCTTAGCAGAAAATTAGAAAGTTTTAAAAAGTTCATTCCTAAACTATGCTTATGGCCTTGTAGCAATTAAGCTAGCTGGGGAAATAGTTGTTTATATCTTAAATGGTCAAAGTTTGTTGGGGGGAGAGGCCACTATTTTTGGATGCTCAGCCCCGAAATAATCACACAGTAACAATATTATTTAAAACACTGCTTGGCCCATTAGCTCTAGCTTCTTATTGGCTAACACTTATATATTAATGTAATCCATTTCTAGTAATCTGTGTATCACCACATGGCTATGGATTACCAGTTAAAGTTTCCAGTGTCTGTCTTCTGCGGGGTATTTGGCTTCTCTCTGACTCTGCCTTCTTCCTCCCAGCATTAGGTTTAGTTTTCCCTGCCTAGCTAAGTTTTGCCTTACTATAGGTCCAAAGCAGTTTCTTTATTGTCATATAATATCTCTTTAACCTGAATTTTTATTTTTTATTTTTCTTCTACTATTCAATTACCTTTATTTGATTTGCAGCAAAACATATGCAGGTGTTTATTGACCATTTTCTTGCTACTTCATGGTCCCTGCATTAAAAGTTGCTTAACCTTAATTGTTCTTAAATTAATACTCATATAAACAATAACCTGTCTGATTTGGAAGTATGTTAATTGTCTTACAGGAAACAGTGCTCTGGTTTGTTTCTTCAAAATTGTTTTTCCTGAGAATAAAGTAGACAAGACTCACTACTTAGTGGGCTATTTTGGTCAGTGGGATGAAAAAAGGCAGCTGGATTAAAAGTGTGTTGAAAGGCTTTATCTGTTGCCCATTTTGTAAAGTGCAGGACTTGATCCAAATAAGACTGTGGTATTTTGCACAAATACTTACTGCATATCTTTTAACTAGTTGTAACTTTAATAAATTACTTTTTAGGTCAGCTTTGCACCAGCAAGAGTCATCTAAGAGGAGGAAACCTCAATTGAAAAAAATGCCTCTTTAATTTCTAACTCTTAGGAGTTTTCTTAATTAATGATTGATGTGGGAGGGCACAGCCCATGGTTAGTGGTACCATCTCTAGGCTTGTGGTCCTGGGGTTTATAAGAAAGCAGGCTGAGCTTACCATGATGAACAAGCCAGTAAGTTGCCTCACTCCATTGGCTCAGTCCAGTAATATAAAAAAATTATGAGACTGAAGCAGATTGTCATGAGCTTGAGGGCAGCCTGGGTTACATAGTAATCATGCTTGTTGGGAAATGGCTTTTTTTATAATTATATAACCATGAAAATACACATGTAATCTGTTTATGTATTAAGGCCCAGTAAGATAAGGCCTGGTAAAACACTAGGAAAGTACTTTTGTGGTTATCAAGGGAAAATAAA
>NW_004949111.1:5386156-5395450 GCF_000317375.1 Microtus ochrogaster
GTAAAAAACAATGACTTCTCGAATTTTGCATGCAAATGGATGGAAATAGAAAACACTATACTGAGTGAGGTAACCCAGACCCAAAAAGATGAACATGGGATGTACTTACTCTATTTATTCTTAATTAGACCCATAAACTAATATGTTCAATTAACTTAATTTTCTTTCAGGCATATTTTTATCAGATGTAGATTGTTCAAAGCAGCGGTATAGAGTTTTCCTGTGAATTGTCAATAGGCAATTATTTATTTTTTTGCCTAAAATTTTTCTACAATGCAAATAAAACCTCTGCCACTTTTATTTTGCTACATCTTTTATTTATAATTTTATAGAGTTAATGAAAGTAATGATATATGTCATTGATGTTAACTTTATATAAAGGTCTAAAATTTGAAAGAACTCATTATATTAGTGAGCATAGATTGTAAAGATTATGAAAAATGTAACAATTTCAACATATTCTAGTAAAAATTATTCCATAAATACATGATATTTAGTAAACTAAATTTAGAGGAAATTAGAAATCTGTTCCTTATTTAGTGGCAATAGTGACCACAGGGTTTAGTTTTCCTCTGTGGAACTATTTTTAATGAATTAAAGAAAGAAGTTGGTCAGGAGTAGTTGTTTAGCTGGACATTTTAATGACTATTTTTTTTTTGATGAGTAAAAACTCAATCAATGTACTTATGCTTTTAGGAATCATGTTTTCTCGACTAGTTGTACATGAAATGCACATATATGAAAATCTGGGCTCTCTCTCTCTCTCTCTCTCTCTCTCTCTCTCTATATATATATATATATATATATATATACACACATATATATATATATGTGTGTGTGTGTGTATTTATGTGTGTGTGTGTGAGTTTGTGTGTGCTATTAAAATTACAATGAGTATTTACCTTTTCCATACATAGGATTTCTGGTCAACTATAGATTTTTTCTTTCTCATTGTAACACAGGTATTTCATTATTGAAAAACTATCATCAATGAATGACAAGATTTAAAAGAATCTTTCTTTTAAGGAATGGATCTGATAACAGAAGGGATAAATCAATTGGACTGGGTGTGATTACTTTCATTTGTAATCATGACTTGTCAACATAATCCAGGAATATTTTACTCATGGAGTCAAGTATTTGAAAGGTAATATAGGTTGTATCCATACTGAGTTGCTTTCTGTCAAAAGGAGACCTTATTTAAAGGACAAGATCAGTCAATGAGGATAAGTCCCTGCAAATCTATTGCTACAACTGAAGGAAAAACATTAGAAGCACATGTTTTATTTTGAGTGGGTGGGCCAAGGGTGTCAGCTTTATATGCAATGTCAGCATGTTAAAATTTTAACCTAGAAAATATGTATCCAGAAAGATACATATTGCTTATGAAAAACAAAGCATAAGGGCTATATATTTTTCTCATTAATAATAAATAATAGCTAACTTTCCAGAACATGTTTTATTTGTTTGTTGTTGTAGTTGGCATCTTATATATATAGTTATACTATTAACTGTATAGAAAAGAATCTTAAATCTCCAGGTTTCAGAGACAAGAAAGCTAAGGCTTGGAGGGATTAAGATTATAGTGATTGTAAGTGATGAAGTTAAGAATAAAATTTAACAATTTGAATTTAGGATACATGTGTTTAGCTAATGGTCCTGATAAGTAGATAATTCAGGCAAATTATGTGCATATATTTACTAATTATCATCATCGTCATTATCATCATCATCATCATTATTATTATTACTATATCAATGGTACAATAGTAACATTTTGCCTGATGTAGTTTTGCTTACTTTTAGACCTAAATTCCTGGTATAATCAACACCTCAACAACTTTTCTTCAGCTAAAACTGATGACATAAGTTACTAAATAACAGGGCTGTTTTAATGATTAACAAAGGGCATAAGAAAAGGTATTAGACAAGGTAAATATAGCCAAGTTGTTCTAAATAACTGTCAAAAATGTCAAAATTAAACTTACAACTTTTCTAATTAGTATATAATAAAATAGAATAATGTAGTTTATCTGATAATAAAGTATACACCATCTAAAATGTGTTATTTCATTTAATCTTTTAAAGTAATATAAATGGGCTGAGTATGAAGCTCAGTAGTAGAATACTTGCCTAGCATGACTAAGGAACTGAATTCAATTTTCAATGCCACTATAAATAAATAAATAATGATTATAATGATGATGAAAATAGCATTTAGTAGTAATTAATGTTTCTCTGTAAACTCAGAACTGTCCAAACACTTTTTATTTATTATTTTTGGTAATAATAACAACATTATGAAGCAAATATTGTTATGATCATGGTTCTAATAAGGTCAGTGACATAAAAAAATTAAATAAATTTGCAAGCATTGTATCTCTAGCTGACTGCCAAGACAGAGTACAAATGCAGGCAATGTGGTACCTTTCTGAAATAAATATAAGTAGAGCCTTACTCTTTATTATTTTGTAGTACTCCTATGGAATAATGTAGAAAAGCTGAACTGTGTTTGTGTCCATATGCTTTCCTGTTAATTCTACCATTCACTATATGAAAAGTTAACTCTTTCTGGAGGGATGGTAATGAAACCTAACCTGCTCATTGATTGGCAAGGATATGAGAGAGGATTCAATTAGCAAGGGAAGGAGAGAGAGGAGGGAAGACAAGAGAGAGAAGTAAACAGGGACTATGTGGAGATAATGGGTTATAGGGGAATAGAGTGGTAACAGGGAATCATTAGTCAGCTATTTTTGTAACTATTACCCTTCACTTTTTTCTATATCATGATTACATGATTTGTATTTTACTTAAAAGTTACCCATATTTAATTAAAAAGAATGGAAATTATCCAACTCTCCAGTAAAAAGAACGACCAAGTTTCATAAACTGCTTTCTAGATGGTATGGAAGGCATTATTCAAATGAATAGTGCAACCAGTAGATATGTTTTTTTCTAGAATCACATGCTTTAATTTCAATAGTTAACATTTCTAGAGTATTACTTGAACCAGGCGAATAGTTGTCAGATTATACTTTTCTCTTGCCTTCTACCACATAACTTTGAAAGCTTTCAAGGCTAGGGAAAGGATTATCAGTGAATGATTAACCTAAGCCTCAAACACTAAAGGGGTTTACCATGAATTTAATTTTTTCTAAATTGATGAAGCTTTCCTAAATTTATTGTCATTGCCTGAGATCTACTCTTTCTTTCTTAAATATGCACTGGGGATGAGAGGTAAGATATTTAAATTCTTCATGATACACTGCTTTCAAATATAGGCTATCTCTTAATTATTTTGTTTTTGTTTTCCAAATAGATTACATGAATTGCTCTTATAAAGTGCTTAGAACAGTGCCTTGTACTTAGCAGTCAATAAGTTTGTCTCTTTTACTCCTTTGTCCTGATGGACAATCTTGGTTTGTAAGTTTATTCAGGAGTGAATATTTTGGATGCTTTGAATAATTAGTCATTGACTATTAATTATATGTACTAGACATTTTACAAAGCAATAAAGATATAGAAAAATATGTTAATTTTTATTTTAAAAGATGAATTATGGATCTTCACAGTATAGATATATAATAACAAGTGATCACTAGTGGATTATAGAAATTCATAAGTAAATTAATATCCTTGTAAAATTTAACTGTATCATTAACTATGGTTTGTATGATCTGGATAAGTGAATCATATCAGAACACCTAGGGGAAAGGTGAAAAAGTGAGAAGGTGTGCCAAAGATAAGCTTGAACAGAAAACTCATATGTAAACCTACTACTTTATAGACTTACTAAATATATAACTTGGAAAACAAGAATTGCAAATGCAAGTAATCTGCATGAGTTTATAATATTTTCTTCAGAAGTCATACATTTCCAAATGAAAATCTCAGAGTCAGATGTGTTATAACTTTATTTGAGTTTTTAACTGGAAAGGCCTCAGAGGCTTCCAAAACAATATACATTATTGTCCCTGCTTGTAGCTATTCAAAACAACTAGATAGTAAACTGTATTTCTGAAGACACCACAGACTTTGGTTGCAGGACCCAGAAAAATCAATCTGCAACTGCCCTAGAAAGTTCCTCACTGCTGCATAGCTTTCATTGTGTTTAAAGGTCCTACATAGGCTGTTAAAAGAGAAAGGAAACCAATGGTTTTACCCAGTTCTGAATTCAGTATGCTACAGTTCTGATCAGCTAAACAAGGCATGCCCACTAATGCAATAGATATCTGACAAATATGGGGATAACCACATTCTCTAGGGAGGGAGGAAATGAGACATGGGGGAGAATGTATTAAATGAACTTGTAGGTTGAGCTATACATGCCTGTGCCACTCTCATATTAGGTCAGTGAAGCTTTTTCTTGAAGTGGAAAATAATGAATGCAGAAACTCATAACTGGTCAGAGGGAGAGGGTAAGTGACTACTGAGCACTCAACCTTAAATGTTGCATCTATTTCACCCACTCCAAGGTCCAAGAAAAAAATTACAGAAGGACATAGAATCAGAGGATGGAGAAGAAGCTATTGAATGCTGTTTTTTTAAATGACAAGTTCCTTACAAATCATGAACATACAGCAGCTATGGTTACCTTCACTAGACTTACATATATGTGTACACAGGGACATATACACACACATACAGAGAGACAGACACAGATAAAGAAACAGACAGAAATTAAAGTGGAAGGGTGAGTTACAAAAAATTAGCATGAGTACGGAGGTATTACAATACAGTCTGCATATTTATTTAGTTTCCAAAAGTAGACATCTAAGAGAGTAAAAGGTTAAATGCCACATATACTCTGTCACAAAGTTTTAGACTCAGCTTCAATGCATTTAGGATTAATTCCATGGTGCCTCAAATAAACAGAAATATGTTATATCCTAAAAGCTCCTTCATGTGACTACAAATGACATTGCTTCCATTTGTTCCAAAGTTATATCAGATTAGGATATTTTCTATTAACTCATCTGTTTTGTACATTTAAGTTTATGACACATGTCAGCTATTGTAAATAATGGTGCTACAGCATGGAACTGCAGGTATCTTGTTCAAAACACATATTTAATTTTCTTTTAATACCCAACAGTGGTACCACTGAATCATGGGAATTTTACTTTTATTAGTAGGGACTTGACATTATTTTCATAAAGATTATACATATTTACAGCATATCATAATGCGACAGGAATCAATTTTCTTCACAGTGGTCTCATATATGGCATTCCAAAGTTCAAAAGTCTTATACCACCAATTTCATCGTTATGTGCCAGTATACAGCTGTGAAGAACATATTTTTGTCAAATTGTTAGATGATTTATGCTGATCATCAGTTCAACTAAAAACAGTTGGTACCTTTGCATCCTTTGTCATTTTGCTTTTGAATAGTGGGAGCTTCTCTTTTAATTTGTACATTTGAAATAGATTCTAATATTGTATGTGTCTTAAGATACTTAAACATATTACATATTCCTATGTAACTCATTGTAGTTTGGATGTTAAATGTCTCATGTGTTTAAAGCAAAAGAGTTTTAAAGACAGGATTTTAGGGAATTTTTTAGCTCATGAGGGATATGTCTTTATAAGTGAGTTGAAAGATGTATGGCATCATTTATTAACAAGTTCTAAGAAAAAGGCTTTAAGATAGAATCATTTTTACTTCCTGTATTGCATGAATTGAATAGATTCATGTCACTATGAATTCCCCAATACGATGCTTAGTTTCATTATAGGCAGGCAAATAAGCAAAAAGTGAACAAAGCTGAGGTTTTGGAAACTGGGTTAAATAAACATTTTATCCTTTAAGCTTATTTATCTTGGATATTTAGTAACAAATATAGGAAACTAGTTAACACACAACCACATCAAACCACTTTGAAATATTTCCCTCCCTTAACTTTGTCAGAGCACTACCTATTTCTATAATGTCTCCTTGTCTTACCTTATTTAAGTCAAATCACTGTTCAGTACAAAGTGTTGATGATAGTGAACTAAACCTCTGAATTGTAAGACATCCCCCACTTAAATGTTTTCTTTATAAATGGTGCTATGATCGTCATGCCTCTTTACAGCAACAAAAGCTCTAAGATAAATACTGACACCAGAGTGGTACATTTATTATTATTTTTACTTTCTCATACATTAAATCCCAACTGCGGTTTCCTCTACCTCACCTTCCCCAATCTTTTCCACTTATCTCCTCTATCCCCGAGATCCATGTCCCCCCCAATCTCCCCTCAGAAAAGAGCAAGACCTCAAAAGGACATCAACCAAATATTGCATTATATGCTACATAACCAGGTACATACCATAACAGCAAGGCACCTCAGTAGGAGGAAAAGGATCCTGTAAGTAGGCAAAAGAGCCAGTCAGTGCCCCATCTTCCACTATTATGAACCCCATAAGAAGACCAAGCTAATTATCCATAATATATATGCAGAGGACTTTGTCAGACCACTACATACTCCCTATTCTCTTGAGCCTCCATGAGTACTGGCCAATTGATTCTGTGCGTCGAGTTCTCTTCATGTCCTGACCACTCTGGTTCCTCCTATCCTTCTTCCCCTACTCCTCAGGACTAAGATCCTCCTAATGTTTGCTGTGGGACTCTGCATCTGCTCCTATTTGGTTGCTGTATGAAGTCTCTCTGGTGTCTTTGATAAGGCTTCTGCTGGGTTTTTGGTCCCGAAAACACTGTAGGTAGGACAAACTGTAGGTCAAAGATTTTGTGACTGGATTGGTACCGCAATTCCTCCACTTGAGTACTTTCCTTATTACAGAAGATGCATGGTTCAGGCTCTGTGTCCCTTATTACTAAGAGTCTTTGCTAGGGTCACTCTCTTAGATTCCATGGAGTTTCCATTGCACTAGGTTTCCACCTCACCCCCAGAATGCGGTGAAATTCCAGTCATTTTCCCCAGTGTTCTCCCCCCAAATTTATCCCTCCTGTTCTCAACCCAACCATCCTCCAGTCCACTAGCAAAGTCTATTCTACTTTTCCTTCCCAGGGAGATCCTTGTGTCTGTCCTTTGTTACTTTACCTTTCAAGGTCTGTGGATGTTAATATAACGATCTTTTATTTTACAGATAATATTTACCTATAAGTGAGTACATACCATGTATGTCTTTCTGACCTCACTCACTCAGGATATATATTTTTTCTATTTCCATCCATTTGGCCACAAATTTAATGACGTCATTGTTTTTTAACAATTGACTATTACTGTATTATGCAAATGCATCACATTTTCTTTATCCGTTCTTCAGCTGAGGGACATCTAGTTTGGTTCCAATTTCTGGGTATTATGAATAAAGCTGCTATGAACATGGTTGAGCAAGTGTCCTTGTGATACATAAGATAGAACATCATTTGGATATATGACAAGGAGAGATATAGCTCAGTCTTAAAGGTGGATCAATTCCCAACTTTCTGAATAACCACTAGTGGTTTCCTTAAGTGATTATACAAGTTTCCATTCCCACCAGCAGTGGAAGAGTGTACCCCTTCATCTACATCCTGACCAGCATGACTGTCACTTATGTTATTGATCTTAGCCATTCTATAAGGTATAAGATATAATCTCAAAGTCATTTTGATTTGCATTTCCCTAATGGGTAAGAATGTTGAATATTTCTTTAACTATTTCTCAGCCATTTGAATTTCTTCTGCTGAGGAAATTTTTCTCTATTTAGATTTGTGCCCCACTTTTAATTGGATTATTGGTTTGTTGATGTCTAGTTTATTGATTTTTTTACATATTTTGATATCAGCCCTCTGTCATATGTAGAGTTGATGAAAATCTTTTTCCATTCTGTAGGCTATTTTTTTGTCCTAATGGTGGTGTCCTTGGCCTTACAGAAACTTTTCAGTTCCATGAGGTCCCATTTTAGATTTTTTTAATGATTTATTTACTTTTAGTTTATGTGCATTCAGGTTTTGCCTGCATGCATGTCTGTGTGAGGATGTCAAGTCCCCTAGAGCTAGAGTTCCAGATGGTTGTGAGCTATCAGGTGGGTGCTAAGAAATAATCGTGGTTCTTTGGCAGTACAGACATGCTCCACCTAACTGCTGAGCCATCTTTTCCAGCTGCTAAATTTGTATTTATTGAAAATCTTAGTTGCTGCACTCTTGGTATTCTGTTGAAGAAGTTGTCTATTGTGCCAATATACTCTAAGTTATTCCCCATTTTCTCTTCTAGGCTCAGTGTTTCTGGTTTTATGTTGATGTCTATGATCCACTCGGACTTGAGTTTTCTTAAAAGTAATAGATATGGATCTATTTGCATTCTTCTACATGCAGATGTCCAAAAAGGCCAGCACCATTTGTTGAAGATACTTTCTGTTTTCCATTGTATAATTTTGGCTTCTTTGTCAAAAGTGAAGTGTCCATAGGTGAGTGGATTTACTTCTGTGTCTTCAATTTAATTCCATTGAACAACTTCTCTGTTTTATTTTAATACCACATGGTTTGTATTGCTATTATTCATAGTAGAGCTTGAAATAGGCAATGGTGATACCTCAGGAAGTTCTTCTATTGAACAGGATTGTTTTAGCTATCCTAGAATTTTGACATTCCATATGGAGTTTAATATTGTTCTTTCAACGTCTATAAAATGCATGAGGGAATGGGATGCTCAAGAACGGGGAAGGACAGTGAGGGAGAAAAAGGAAAAGGCTATTTTGATTGAGGGAGCCATTAAAAACTAGTGAAAAAAATAACACTAGGGAAATTCCCAGGTATCCAGAAAAATGAACCCAGCTAAGACTCTAAGCAACAGTGGAGAGGATGCATAAACTGGCCTTCCCCTGTAATTTGATTAATGACTACCTTAATTGTCTTCATAGGATTTTCAACTAGCTACTTGTGGAAGTAGATACGGAGATCTACAGCGAAGAACTGGGCTGAGCTACCAGAGACCAGTCCAAGCGAGGGAAAAGTGATAATATGAACAAAGGGGTTATCTGATGGTGATACCCACAGAAACAGCTGACCTGAGCTAGTGAGAGCTCACTGACTCTGGACTGATAACAGGGGAACCTTGCATGGTACCTATCTAGACCCACTGAATGTGGGGGACAGTTGTGAGTCTTTGTCAGTTTGTGGGGCCACTGGCAGTGGGACCAGGATTTATCCCTAGTGCTTGAACTGGCATCTAAAAACACATTGTTTTTGAAGGGATACCTTCCTCAGCCTAGATATTATATGGGGGAGGGCTTTGATCTTTCCTCATATTGAAGTGTCAGACTTTATTGATCCCTTATGGAAAGCCTTACCCTTTCTGAGAAGTG
>NW_004949111.1:5396170-5398902 GCF_000317375.1 Microtus ochrogaster
TCCATAGCTCTTATATCCTAAACTAACCCATCTCCATCAATCTGTGCACCCTACTGGCAAAGTTTCAGAATCTGTCTCCTCCACTGGCAACTACATGACATCTCACTGACTCTGCCTTCTTTCTCCCAGCATTCAGTTTATTTTCCTGCCTAACACTATTCTGCTAAGCCACTGCCTGAAACAGCTTTCTTCATTAATCAATAAAAGCAAAACATATACATAAGAACTTCCTACACCATTTCCCTTTTTCTGTTTAAATAAAAAGGAAAGTTTTAACTTTAACAGAGTAAAATTACATATAACAAGACAGGTATCAAGCAAGAATTACAATTACAATATTTATACTAACTTTATCTTTTATCATAACTGGAGAAAAACTATAACTATTCTTCAACTCCATTAAAGACTCTAGAAACTTATCTTCTTTTTGCCATCACAAGTACTGTAAGCTCATGTCTTAACTGCTAGAACTTGCTAAAGACACCACATGCTTGAGTCATAAGACATGGAGAAAATCAAGTTTGTACTCTGGAAGCTTCATTCCTACTGAGTAACTTTTATAATGCTGAAAGGTGTCATATGGGCTATAAAGAATCACCAGTCTTTTCCAGCTGTGAATTCTGAAAGCTACATTAAGTATCAACCTTGGAAGTTAGGACCAATGGTTCAATAGTGGCCCAAATATAATGAGAATTAACAAGCACTTTCAAATTGGATTTAGGACCCATTCCACCAGTTAAAAATCATACTTAGCACCATTATCAAGGTCTGTAGACAGGTTCTAGATTCTAGGAGAAAATTTATTGCAATTAATATGATATATAAGAATAGTGTTAAATTAAACCCTAATGATTTATCATTATTTTCAGGTTAGTGCATTTTTCAACTTTCCTCAGAGGGACTTCTTAGAGCAGTAGCTAATGATTAACATAGAGACTAACAGTTGGTGAAGGCATAGATAATAAGAGATGATGGAATGCTTAGTCCTAATGGGGCATCAATATTACATCCCTCCCTTCCAAGGATCAGGGGACATTTCAGAAGAGGAGAAAGAAAATTTATAACCAAAGCTGTGAATGAGTACAATGTAATTTCTATTCATTAAAACAATGAAAAAAATCTTTCTTTCTTGTTTGCTTACTTCACAATAATCATTCAAAAATTATGGTGTGTGGTGTGATATCCCATTATGCTTCTAATTACTGTTTCCCTGATAACTTGTGTATAAGATTCTTTCCACAATGGTGCTATAAAGAAACTGTCAAATGACAACTTATAGGAGGAATTTTATTTTGGTTTGTAATTTGAAATGCATGTTGTTTGATGGCCCTGTGGTAGTATGGATATATAGCAATTGTTTGCTCACATTTCAGTGGACCTAGAAGAAGTCACATGCTATGAACTTTAGAATCCATGAAATTCATTTCTTCCAATGGTACCACAAAAGTTTAAAACAGTGCCATAAAGTAAGTACCCAATGTTCAAACACATATGTCTGGAAGGATATTTTAAATCAAACCATGACAATCAGTAAGGATGAGACCCTCTTCAAACAATTTTTTGTCATATATAAATATTATCTGAGGAATATTTCTTCATGACTTTTTCCTAGTTTGCTAGCTTTGAACTCATATTTGCTTTCTGCTTTTGAGTTACTTGAGTTCTTTAAATAATTTAGGTACTAATCCCTCATTATATATAGGTCACAAACATTTTCTCCAATTTTGCAGTTTTTGCCTTCACTCTTTTAATCTTTCACTTCCCTTAGAGATATTTTTACTTTGTTTTAGGCCTATAGTTCAGTAGCAGAAAGTGTATAAGATTCTAAGTCCAATCTTCAGCATAAAAAAACAACACCAAAACAAACTCAAGAGCTTTTACTTTGATGTAATCACATTTTCAGTTCATTATTGAATGCTTGATTGATCATAATATCAAAATACTAAAATATAAAAAGTCTAGAAAAAATAAGATAATATAATAAACAATAAAATTTATATGGTATCTTATAAAATATTAAGGAAAATTAAATTTTCAACTGAGTGCAAACAAAATGGAGTGTAGTTGATGTATGTGAAGTGAAATTTGTGGCTATAAATTCCTGAATTGTAAAAAAAGAATACTTCAATTTCCATTTTAAGGTGCTTTCCAAAATCTATATAAAAGAAAAGCATACAAAATTGATCACAAGCAGAGAAAATGAAAATTAATGTAGACATTAGTGAAATAGAAAACTTTTGAAGAAATAAATAAGATAAGAAGTAACTGTATGGAAGATCAACAAAATTAATGGACATGTATATAAACTATGTATGTGAAAAAAAGATACAGACCACAGGAATTAGATATCCAGGAAAAGAATATACCTTTAGATTTTCAGGACTTAAAATGATTATTAGATACCATCAAAATTAATAAAGATTCTGTTTGAAAAAGAAAAATCTCTTGAGAAAGAGAAATATCAGCTTATCAACTGAAACAACAACCAATCAGGTGGTAAGGAAGCTTCATAATCTACCTTGTAATCTACTCTAACAAAGCATCAAGTTCTAAAGACCTAAAAGGATCCAAAGAAGGTAGATGGATACCAATAGGAATGAATGATCAGCTGCCTGGATCTGAAAAAGCCTGGGATAAAACCGGACTCGCTGAACATAGCGGACAATGAGGACTACTGAGACCTCAAGATCAATGGCAATGGGTTTTTGATCCTACTGCACGTACTGGCTTTG